>NC_134353.1:135101334-135401334 GCF_048569485.1 Anomaloglossus baeobatrachus
AGACTGTGCCTGCCTCCATTAAATTGAAAGTTCTAAGGGGAGACATAGATCTCAACATCATTGGACGTAGTCTTTAAAGGGTCTATTTGAAAGCAAAAAATAACTTAAAACATTCTTTTTTTTTTTTACTTTTTATGTGTTGACAAACTATAAACATGTGACAACTGCAGCCAATCAGTGACCTCATTGGTCATGTGCCATACTACTTGTATCATTAATTAAAGAGGTGGTTCACCCCTTTTCATTACTGGCCACATTGATATTATATTGAAGAACAAGGTTTCTCTCAAATGCCTTGTGTTGCCAATAGTGCCTGTGAGCGGTGCTATTGCGGTCCACTCATCCCCATCTTGTGACCCCACCTCGGGCTCCATGACCTCTGGAATCCAGTGATGTCATGTCAACTTCCAGTTGACCTGACATCACCGTGGCCGGCCCCAGTCTCCGTGAGTCACTGGGCTGTGGGTCGCATTTCACTGCTCATCACAGCCCTGCATCACTCCTGCTTGCGTGCTTTGCAGTGAAGGAGGATGGAGCAGGGAGATTATTGTCTGTGACGCTGGGCTGTGATGAGCAGTGAACCGCTACCCACAGCTCAGTCACTCAGGAAGACTGTGGCCCTCCTGAGTTGACGTGACATCACTGGACATCAGAGGTCAAGGAGCCAGGGGGTCACGCAAAGGGGTGAGCACAATAGCGCCATTCACAGGTATTATTGGCAACACACGGTATTTGACAGAAACCTTGTTTCTCAACATAATATCGATGTGGCCAGTAATGAAAAGGAGTGAACCACCCCTTTAAGGAACAGGACAACCATTTCATCCCCAACCCTTATTTCTGTTAGTATATTCCAATACCCAATAGTAAAATAGTAATGTTTCATGAACTGTAAACATGGCAGAACTCACTTTTAATTCCTTTATTTTCCCCAAAAATCTTCAAAGTAAGATAGAAGAAATCATTGCGAGTGATTGTGTCATATCTATACTGTATGACTTTGAATTAACAGATTGCTAAAGCTTGACAAAAATCTGCAGTCACTCATTGTGAAACATGACAGTGCGGAATACATGCGGTCACAATTCCCCAGTATTTCTGATGCGAGCAGTCTGTCCTGGGACCGCTTGTGTCAGATTTGCATTCTTCTGGTCAGGTGCCATTTAGATGTGGCACCCCAGGGTTGCCACAGTAACAACACAAAGGGTTAACTCCCCACACACAACACCAAGACCTCCTGGCCAGAAGGGGGAGACCAAGATGCTTCCCTGTACATTCTGCTGGGGGGGAGGAAATGGTCAGGAGTAGTTTCAGTTTGGAAGTTCAGTGCAGAGCACTGAGGAGACAGGATCTCTGCAGGTTGGAAGCTGGCTCAAGCTCACCTCAGGATCCACTGACCAATTCCAGGCCTAGCTGAGGGTCTGAGGAAAGGAGAAAGCGTACACAGAGGAACATTCCTGGGAGACAGAGCATTGCTGAGTTCATCCCAGTGGAGCACACAGAACGGATGCTGGATCCGAGACTGCAGGTTACATACTGCACAGTGAACACCAGAGAAGTGAGGATTCCACATTCTCTATCTGTACCACAGACACAAGCAACAAGCGCAGAGTTCAGGAACATACTAGTAAGGACTCGAGTTGCCTGTCAGGTCGGTACCGAGGAGCACAGAGCCAGCTGCATAGTTCACGCAGCAGCAGGGCCACAGACACACAGTGCAGGCAAGGAAGCCAAAACGGCCCGGCTGGGTGGGAGAAACCCTGAACCCCTCACAGACTCCATGGACAGTACTCTGCTGAATAACATCCTCAGTAAAAGACAAAGAAACTGCAAAACCGTGAGTCTGCCTGTTTATTGTGCTCGTGTCCTGCACTCCCCCCATAGACTAACACACTGCCCCGGGGAAAAGGCTCTACCCGTGGGGAGCCGTCCCATCTCAAGCTGCCTTCCATCACCCCGGAGGTTCTGCAGCAGCGGTGGTCATCTCTGATCACATTCCACGGGTGGCGTCACGAACACAACCCCCCTTTTTATTGTGGAACCAGGGAGCACAGACCGGGTCACGACACCGTGATCCCCTTTCCAGAAGCGACCCCTTGGCCCGGTTCTGGGTATCCCCTTAACCCCTGGCGACACAACTTTGGCGTCACGAACAGGATGCGGACTGGACCCGGCTGCAACCCGGGTGACGTGTGCCTGTAAAGACTTATTGCATCGCATAAAAGACTTGCACTGTGAATTGTTGCAACAAAGAACGGACTTTAAACTTTGCAAAGATACCTGGAAAAATCCAAAAACATCATTGGTAAAATTTTCCAGGCGCCATCTTTAATCACGCCATTACCTGCTATGCGCGGGAAAACATCGCGCCTAAACTAAGACTCCGCCTACCGCTTGCAGAGGAGGTGCTGCGACCCGAACGGAAACGCAGAAAAGTGTCCCAGGCTTGCTGTCAAGAAGACTGGTGAAATTAACTAAGGGGGCGCAAAGATGTCGCAGCAGGGAGACGCTGTTGTACCCGGCGGTGCAGCGGCACCTATCATGCCGTTCCTGATGCCGTACACCCCGGGTGCAGTGTGGCTGCCGCAGTACTCAGGTGAGCCCAACACACTTAATGACTTTATCGGAAAGCTAAAAATCTACTACAGCATGTACCCCCTGACAGAAGCCCAGCGTGTTGGTATGCTTATGGGACAGTTAACTGGCAATGCCCAGCGGGAGGCTACATCCTGGCCGGACGATGCAAAGGACACTGTAGAGCATATAATAGCTGGACTAAAAGCAGCTTTTGAATCCACTGCTGGCAGCCGGGCTAAAATGAGGTTCTTTGGATGCAAGCAAAAACCTAGAGAGAGCGCAAGAGACTTTGCCTTAAACTTGCAGGAGGCGCTCAGAGCACTTAAATTAGCAGAACCTGCCTTAGCCCCTGGAGCAGATAAGCTGCTGATAGACCAATTCCTGGATGGACTCTCATCCCCTTCCCACCGGGGACAACTGAGCATGATGGTGATCCAGGATCCAGGACTAACATTTGCCCAGCTAAAGGATAGAGCCATCCGCCTCCAGCAGGTGGAGGAGCCGCAGGATATAGACTCTGTTCAACACCTTACAGTGGCACCCCAGCAGCCAGTAGTGCCGGTGACATCGGCCATGTCAGCCGCTGCTGCTAACCACCTGGAGCCGATCACTAATGAGGCTCTACATCAAAAGCTTGAAGCCCTTACAGACACTGTTGCTTCCATGGCTAGAATCGTCCAGGAGCTGCGTGGATCCAAGTCTGCACCCAAGATTGAGCTGGCGACCAGCAAGGAGGATGTCCCATGGATGAGGCCTAGGAGATACCAAGCGACGAGAGGACGACCCAGCGACCGCTACCAGCCGGATGGACAGCCCATTTGCCGCCGTTGCAATGAGCCAGGTCACTTTGCCCGTGAATGTGCTTTAAATGGGGATCCCCTGGGGAGGCGGGCCGCTCCTCAGGAATGAACTCTCAAGGCCCTTCACCCTGGCACGACAAGTATGTGGGGGGACGTCCAGTCATCCCCATCGTGCTGGATGGCATTCCGCTCAACGCCTTGCTGGACACTGGTTCCCAAATATCATCAATTCCGCATGTCCTTTATAAGAGGTACTGGGCTGATTCAGACGTTAGCAGTGGTCCATCTAATGTTGCATTGAATATATGGGCTAGCAATGGTGAATTAGTACCACAGATTGGTTTCAGAGAAATGACCATTAAAATTGGGAGAGTAGAATTGCAGAATCAGGGTATTATCATTGTTGATGTCGACCGACGAGAACGTGAACCAACTATGCTGCTAGGAATGAATGTAATTGAAAATTGTTTTGCAGAGGTAATTACTGTCTTGCAGCAGATCGTCGAGACTGCCAAACCTGGGCAACAGAGACTCCTGCAGAAGGAAATTAAAGCCTTGATGCTGAAGCAGCAGGTAGAAATGTCAGGAGGTGAAATTGGCAGTGCAAGGGTAAGTGACCCAATACCTATTGTAATTCCTCCCAAAACAGAAATGCTGGTCTGGTGTAGAGCCGCAATAGGCATCAGAGGGCGAGACTATCAGGCCCTGGTAGAACCCGTGTACTCAGATAGTAGGCCCACTGTACTGACGGCCAGAGGAATAGTTGAGGTACATCGGGGAAGAGTGCCAATACGCCTTCTAAATTGTGGGGAAGATGAGGTCACCCTACCAAAGTATGCTACCATGGCTAAGCTATATACGGTTGATAACAACGCCATCACCACCGTTGAGCCCTTGAAGCCGTCAAGTCAGGCGGAAGACAATGGCTCAGAGGGAAAGCTGGAGGATTGGTGCCAAAAGCTACATGTAGGTACCAATTCTACACCCTCCCATCAAAAGCATGGAGTATACAGGGTAGTGAAAGAATATGAACAAATATTCAGCAAACACCCATTAGACTTTGGGCAGATCAAAGGGGTAGAGCACACTATACCCACTGGTAACCATCCACCAATAAAGGAGAGGTATAGACCAGTACCACCAGCTCACTACCAATGCGCCAAAGACATGCTCAAAGAAATGAAAGAAGCAGGGGTAATAAGAGACAGTTGTAGCCCCTGGGCAGCCCCACTAGTGCTAGTTAGAAAAAAAGATGGGACCATGAGGATGTGTGTAGACTACAGACGGATCAATCGCATTACACACAAGGATGCATACCCATTACCTAGGATAGAGGAGTCATTGGCTGCATTAAAATCCGCTACTTACTTTTCCACCCTAGATCTGACTAGTGGGTATTGGCAAGTTCCTGTGGCAGAGGCTGATAAGGAGAAGACAGCATTCACCACGCCGATGGGCCTCTGTGAGTTCAATTGTATGCCGTTTGGACTCTGCAACGCGCCGGGTACCTTCCAGCGACTGATGGAGTGCTGCCTAGGACATAAGAACTTCGAAACTGTCCTCCTGTACCTGGATGACATCATAGTCTACTCCAAGACCTATGAACAGCATCTACAAGACCTGGCAGAAGTGTTTGAAGCCTTATCCGGATACGGCATGAAAATCAAGCCATCCAAGTGTCACCTTCTAAAGCCAAGGGTACAGTACCTGGGACATGTCGTGAGCTCAGAAGGGGTAGCACCAGATCCTGAAAAAGTTACCGTGATAAGAGATTGGCCGAGACCCACCAGCGTGAAAGAGGTGAGGCAATTCCTGGGACTGGTAGGCTACTATAGAAGATTTATAAAAGGGTTCACGAAGCTAGCAGCTCCCCTACAAGACATCCTGGTAGGACAGTCAAAGAAGTCTGCAGCCCGAAATCCTCCTTTCCAGTGGAGTGATGAGAGAGAAGAGTCCTTTAAGAAGTTGAAGTGGGCACTGACAGGAGAAGAGATCCTAGCATATCCAGATTACCATCAACCCTTCATTTTGTACACGGATGCCAGCAACGTAGGACTGGGAGCCGTATTGTCTCAAAAGCAGGAAGGCAAGGAGAAAGTTATTGCTTTTGCAAGCAGGAAGCTCCGGCCTACAGAAAGAAACCCAGAGAATTACAGCTCCTTCAAGTTAGAACTACTGGCAGTAGTTTGGGCTGTAACAGAGCGTTTCAAACACTACCTGGCAGCTGCAGAATTTACCATCTTTACTGACAACAATCCGTTGACCCACCTGGACTCTGCAAAACTAGGTGCGCTGGAACAGCGATGGATAGCCCGACTGTCAAACTACAACTTTGTCATCAAGTACAGGGCAGGCCACAAGAATGGGAATGCAGATGCCTTATCCCGGATGCCACACTCGGGGAACGTGGAAGAGGAACCGGAGGGACTGGAAGAAATTGAGCTGCCGGCCTTTCACCGTCCTAAGGTGGGACAGTATCAACCGAGTGTCTACCAAAAACAACAGCAGGCAACTCTCAACCCATTAGCACACCATGGATGGGCTGACACACAAGACAGCGATCCAGCTGTGAAGCTAGTGAAAGAACTGCTTACACAACAAGGTGCATACCCTAATCAGAATGCCCCAGCTGAGACACAACATCTCTGGAAAGAGAGAGGTAAATTGTTCCTGTACCAAGGGAAGCTCTGTAGAAGGCACACCAATCCCAAAACACATGAGTTGGTCTGGCAGATCATCGTGCCCAAGAGAGACGTCAAGATGGTTCTGGAAGCTTACCACGACGGTGCTGGTCATTTTGGTTGGAAAAAGTTGGAAGTGCTCTTAAGAGAAAGATTCTACTGGGTTGGCATGAGAAAATCAATTGAAGATTGGTGTAGAAAATGCGGACCGTGCAACCTCAGAAGAAAGGATCAACAGAACCAGAGAGCTCCACTCCAGTCCATAGTAACCAAGCAACCACTCGAGCTAGTCGCATTAGACCACGTCAAGTTGTCACCAAGCCGGTCCGGCTATGTCTATGCCTTAACCATCGTGGACCATTACTCACGCTTCTTAGTGGTGGTACCCGTGAAAGACCTTACAGCTAGAACAGCAGCTAAAGCATTCCAGACGTACTTTTGCAGACCCCATGGTTACCCAGAACAAGTCCTTGCAGATCAAGGTCCAGCTTTCGAATCACAGATCTTCCAAGAATTCTGCAACATGTATGGCTGTAAAAAGATCCGCACAACAGCATACCATCCCCAAACAAATGGCTTATGTGAGAAGATGAACCATATTGTGATTGACCTGTTGAAGACCTTACCAGAGTCAGAAAGAAATCAATGGCCAGAGAAGTTGCCAGACCTAGTGGACTTGTACAATCATGTCCCGGTGAGTTCTACAAACTGCACCCCCGCTTACCTTATGCGTGCAAGGCCCGGTAAACTGCCAATTGATTTAGATATGGGAATTCTGAAGCCAGATGCGGAACTTCAAGAATCCAATTGGGATACCCTACGTCAGCAGCAGTATCGCCAAGTACAAGAGTGCGTAGAGAAAAGTCTCCAACAAGCTAGGGGAAGACAGGAGAGAACCTTCAACCAGCATGCTCTAGCAACCCCATTGCAACCTGGTGACCAAGTTCTCAAGAGGAAGCGGCGCACAAACAAATTGGATAATCAGTGGGAAACCACCCCATATACAGTCTTACCATCCAGTATGGATAATCCCAAAGTGTGTCTAATCAGTAAGGATGAAGGAAGGACATCAGCTGTCGTGTCAAGAGATCAACTCAAACCGTGTCCTGAAACCCTGAAGACACCAGAAGTCACCTTACCCATACAGGTACAACCTGTCAAGAAGGAAGAAGATGTATTCCATACAGTCTTAGGAGATTTTCCAAAAACATGGCCAAATTACTATGGAGCAGTAGTAGTCCCAATGATCGCCTTCCCTCAAGTGGCGGAACCAACATCAGAATCCATACCACAAGAAGTCCCAATACATGAAGAACTGGAAGTTGAAACCGTAGAGGAAGAACAGATTCCTGGTCCCAGTGAGCTTGCCAGTCCTACAGTCAGCCCCCCATCCTCACAAGTACCAGAAACACCAAATAGGTACACTTCCACCCACACCATTATGCTAAGTACACCCAGTACACCAGCAGTACGCAGGTCACAGCGTAGTACTCAGGGTCAGATACCAGCAAGATATAAAGACTAATGTGGAATTGCATATAAAATGTACATATGTTATAATGTTTATATGAAAAACCGTAACAGTTTATTGTACAGAAAAGGTGAGAGAAGAGTGGTGTAAGGTGGCAGCACGGAGAGTTACAACTTGATCACATTGTTGGTGGCCCGAGGGCCGTGAGGCCTACTGCACTTATGACCAGAGTAGAGACACCTGTAAGAAGCGTTTGGTTGTTTAAATGTTTATATAATTGCAACGTTAAGACCAAAAGCCCAGTACCTACAGAGACTATACTGTATGAACACTTATATATTTTTGAACATTTTGGACTCTTTTTGAACTTTAAGGTTTTTGTATTTTTTCCTTTTGAGACTCTGTATATATATATATATATATATATATATATAATTGTTGTGATAACTTGTTTGTTTGTTTCACAGTCCCGGAGTACTGTTCTTCACTAAGGGGGAATGTGGCACCCCAGGGTTGCCACAGTAACAACACAAAGGGTTAACTCCCCACACACAACACCAAGACCTCCTGGCCAGAAGGGGGAGACCAAGATGCTTCCCTGTACATTCTGCTGGGGGGGAGGAAATGGTCAGGAGTAGTTTCAGTTTGGAAGTTCAGTGCAGAGCACTGAGGAGACAGGATCTCTGCAGGTTGGAAGCTGGCTCAAGCTCACCTCAGGATCCACTGACCAATTCCAGGCCTAGCTGAGGGTCTGAGGAAAGGAGAAAGCGTACACAGAGGAACATTCCTGGGAGACAGAGCATTGCTGAGTTCATCCCAGTGGAGCACACAGAACGGATGCTGGATCCGAGACTGCAGGTTACATACTGCACAGTGAACACCAGAGAAGTGAGGATTCCACATTCTCTATCTGTACTACAGACACAAGCAACAAGCGCAGAGTTCAGGAACATACTAGTAAGGACTCGAGTTGCCTGTCAGGTCGGTACCGAGGAGCACAGAGCCAGCTGCATAGTTCACGCAGCAGCAGGGCCACAGACACACAGTGCAGGCAAGGAAGCCAAAACGGCCCGGCTGGGTGGGAGAAACCCTGAACCCCTCACAGACTCCGTGGACAGTACTCTGCTGAATAACATCCTCAGTAAAAGACAAAGAAACTGCAAAACCGTGAGTCTGCCTGTTTATTGTGCTCGTGTCCTGCACTCCCCCCATAGACTAACACACTGCCCCGGGGAAAAGGCTCTACCCGTGGGGAGCCGTCCCATCTCAAGCTGCCTTCCATCACCCCGGAGGTTCTGCAGCAGCGGTGGTCATCTCTGATCACATTCCACGGGTGGCGTCACGAACACAACCCCCCTTTTTATTGTGGAACCAGGGAGCACAGACCGGGTCACGACACCGTGATCCCCTTTCCAGAAGCGACCCCTTGGCCCGGTTCTGGGTATCCCCTTAACCCCTGGCGACACATAGACGCCTTTGTTTTTATTCAATAAAAGTGAATTGAGAGAAGACAGATGAGACTAGTAGGCACATCAGCGCATGTATGCCAATCACCTGCTTACACCAGTAATACCAAGGAATCGTGACATCAAACTCACCACACAGTGTCACAACTCAGCAGTCTTCGGTCACATGCAGTGCCTGCAGACCTTGTCCTAGGTCCAGACAAACCACTCGAATGTCACATTGCAAGCCACATATTTCACTCTGTAATCTCTAAAGATAATATGACAAAATGTATCAAAATAAGTAAATATATCATAACATGTATTTTCTACGGGCTACGAATCACAAGTGACGTTACCAGTAAACAGTGACTGCTGTGTTCCAGAAATGAACCATTGGGTCCTCAGTGTTCCACAATTTGTAGACATTCAGCACCAAAATAAAATATGCAGGACATGTGCTACATGTAAAGAACAAATGAGCTTTGCATCACAAACAGACTGGCCATTGTAATGTCAATGTCACACATAGTTCAGCTGCTCAACATGACATAGTCCACATTGTAACATATTAAACCACAATGATGCCTCTGACACATGGTCTTCTAGCATTCATCATGGTCCAGAATTTACAATTCACAGTGAAATGTGTTTACTTGCAGACTTATTTATAGTCCATTACGTTTGGGATTTGACTTCTGCTTGTGCTGGGTGTCCAGAAGGTTCGGAATATTCTTGAGTCTTACGGGAACTCATTTCACACAGTTGGTGGTGAGCACCATTGATGTTGCTATGTCATAGGCTGCTGTGTACCAAATGTACTGCTGTGTCTTTGTCTTTTTTATTTGGATAATCAAATTTGGCAGGTATTGATGGCGTGAAGCGAAACATCATATACTGTATTAAATTGTTCCACATTTATGAAACAGGTATGACCTGTCAACTCTTCAAAGCCAAAACTTTATTGGCTCCATATATTGGGAAAATAAAGGATGCAGAGTGGCAAATGTTTAATTATTATTCAGCTAGTTATAAATGGGGTGTGTATATTGGTCTTTTTTTAAGAAAATAAAAACTTTCTAGGGCAGCAATAAACAGCTTGTACAGTAATTGAACTGTACAGTATTTTATTGGCAATATCGGTGAGCTTGGCCTACAGTCTAATATGTTCTGGGCGCCCCAATTCAAGAAAGACATATTGGACTTAGTCCAGAGAAGAGCAACCAAGATGGTAGAAGGTCTGCACACCATGTCCTATGAAGACCGGCTAACAGTACTAAGAATGTTTAGTTTGCAAAAGAAGGCTGAAAGGAGACTTAATAGTGGTTTACAAATATCTGAAAGGCAGTCACAGCGCAGAGGGAACTACCCTATTCTCATTAGCACAAGGAAGTACAAGAGACAATTGGATGAAACTTAAAGGAAGGAGATTCAGATTAGACATTAGGAAAAACTTTCTGACAGTGAGGGCAGTCAGAGAGGGGAACAGGCTACCGCGGGAGGTGGTGAGCTCTCCATCAATGGAAATCTTCAAGCAGAAACTGGATAAACATATAGCTGGGATGATTTAGGAAAACCTGCACTTGCAAGGGATTAGACCTGATAGCCCTTGAGGTCCCTTCCAACACTACCATTCTATGATTTCCATGATTTCTATGTTGGAGAAGATAAGGATACAGCAAGGCTAAATTCTGATGGCCGATTCTTTTGTATTTGGCAAGATAAGCCATCAGAGGGGTCTAACAGCGTCTCTCTCATAGAGAACACAGAAGCAATCGGCAAAGCGAGTGTTGCTGTGTATGGAGGAGTTGGGAGTTCGACTGTTTATCTATTGTGTATTGTATATGATGCAACTAAGAAATGAGTAAAGACCATTGTATCCTTCTCTGCTAGTTGAGTGGTTCTCTACCGAGAGCATTAGTGTTGTGTTTAAGTGTGTCCAATGTGCCATATTGACTTCAACAAAGCTTTCAGATGATGGAGGCCTATGTAAAAACATACTTTTTTTTACAGAAACACACAACTGATTTGCCATTTAAGATCTATGGGTAATACAGAAAAACAATAGACAGCCATGTCTTTGGACAACTGTGTCTGTTGCAAGGTTAACACAACAAGTGTGAAAGGCCCTAAAAGAACCTTTGCTTGCCATGTGCCATTTATAAATTGGTGTCTTGTTCTAGGGTAAAGGGATCTTTGTGTCCCAATAGACAACCCTAAATCCCTTGAAGGTGTAAACAGGTCCACACAGCATACAAGGAGCAAGAGTTGACTCAATCTTGTTTTGTTGCTTTCAGCCTGTACAGAGACAATTATCCAAGTCATCTAAGTCCTTCCATGCTAGGTGCAATTAAGTAAAGAAACTATTAAATGGTAGACAATAAGTCAAAGCATCTGGAATTCATCACCGAGGCCTGATGTCATGAAACATTCCAAATGTTGATAGCCAATGCCATTATACAGCTATAATCACCTTTGAAAATAAAATAAAAAATAAAACATTCCAATGTAACCCAAAAGTACGGGGGAGAGGAAGAGCCCGCTTTCTAAGTGCATACCTTGGAGAAGAAATAAAAGCCGGTGGGAGATAAGCATATTGCTTGTGTGCAGCGCAGAATATTCTTCATCCAGTCAAACATGAACAAGATGTTGTATCTGTTTATGCGAACACTCAGCGAGCCAAGAGACAGAGTGCTGAAGGTGCAGTATAGGGTTATAATCACTCACATCTGCTGGAGCTCACATGGGAACTTCAAAACAATTTGCTTTCCCTAGATATATATTTACTGTATATGAGAAGGCAATAATGGAGCTCAGGACAACATGTAGCTTTAAGAACAGATTTAATATTTATCTATTTCACAGTAATCCAGATGTTCCTGATGAAAATGATATACTAGTACTAAAAAAAGTTATTTTTTTTCTTGGCGTTTACAAGGCCGGTTTAACACGTCCATGAAACGAGGACAGTGATCAGATGACAATGATCTACAGATAGCTCAGGTCAGGAGCCCCCCCCCCGTTGGGTTGAGTATTGCCATCCTAGCACAATTTATTTCAGACCTATGAAATCAGCCTAAGAATATTTTTAATTGACCAGTATGCAACAATTTTACATATACTGTTTGTTCCCAGGTGTGTTGTATTTTTCGGACTATCAGATGCATCTTTTTTCAACTAAATTTTGGAGGAAAGTGGGGGGTGCGTCTTATTGTCTGAATATATGATCGCTCCGGTGATCCGGTTCTCTGTATTCACTTGTGTTAGTGTCTTTAAGACACTAACACAAATGAATCCCCGTACCTCCGTACGCACCGCACTTCCAGGTTCAGTGGAGCCTGTCTGCTCCCTGCCCTGGCGTGCAGCAATGCGCCGACGCTGCAGAGGTCACGGTAGTATGGTGAGGTTGCTCATCCTGCTGGCACCTGCCAGCATCAGTGCGCCTGCAGAGTGCTGCGGAGGAGAACAGAAGACAAAGGAGAGGCTCCCCATACTTGGAGCAGGTAAACGCTCAGTGAGATGAAGATGCAGGGAGACAAGAATCTGCAGGGGACAGGAGCCGCGTAGATGGGAACCATATGGGAAAATGAGCCACATAGGATGAGATCTGTAGGAGAGAGGAGGCCGCATAGTATGGGAACTATATGGGAAAAGCAGCCACATGGGACGAGATCTGCAGGGCAAAAGGAGCAAAAGGGATAAGATCTGCTGGGAAAAAAGGCCATAACAGGGTCAGCAGCAGATCCCCCAGATAATGCTGCTGTTGAGTTGTTTACAGTTACATTAGTGAAATAGTACAGTATGTTATTTAGGATATTAAATATTTTACAACATTTTTTGCTTCAAATTTTTTTTTCCTATTTTACACTTCTAAAACCTGGGTGCGTCTTATAGTCTGAAAAATACGGTAAGTGTGTTTTCCTAATAATTTATGCATTAAACGAACAAAAGAAGGTTACTATTCCCCATAAACTTTGCTTTTGTGGTCAGCAGAATGATAATTTGAAATTTATTTATTTTTAAGAATATTCGCAAAACATTCAGGGCTTAGTATAGACTTCAAGAAGCTTCTAGAGCTGTGAGAACTATCAAAACGTTTCTAGGACCGTCCAGAAGAGTATAGCAGTACATATACAGTTGTCTTAAACAAACCATTTCAATTGCTGTTCTTCTGAGTAAGGGAACTTATGTAAACATCTACAGTTAATTTAGATGGAATCAAGAGGTTCTATACATCCGGCAGATGCATTGTGCTACGTATGTGGCCAATTTATAAAGACAAGAACAAAAAAGTACTCTGTGAAAGCATTTGCTAAGATATGTGAGGCCTACAAAGTATACTTTGGCGTGCCTGTTGGGGGTCAAAACAAACCGTTGGCACCTCAATTCATGCGTGAGCACTGCAAGAAAACTGTTGAAGGTAAGTAGATGACTGCTGCTGTCTTAAATGGAAGATTTTCACTTTTATTTTGCAATATTTAGAGATCTATTAAACTTTAAAAGAGCAATAATTAAGACCTTTTTCATAAACTTCAATGTTGTAGCAAAATATACAATACGATATATATATATATTATATATATATATATATATATATATATATATGCTGTGCTGACATCTTACATCTCACTAGTAATGTGTGAAATAAATCAAGTTCTCAATCCTAATTTTATTTTGTTTTCTTCTAGGTTGGTATAGGGGAGAAAATAGAGCCATGTATTTTGCTATCCCCAAAATTTAGGGTGAACCCACTGACCACTCAACTAATTGCTACTTCAGCATGGTGGACCCTTCCAAACATCGATCTGGCAAAAACACACCACCTGTCATGTATCCTGACATTCCTTCATCTATCGCCCCAAGACCACACTGCCCTGAGCGCCCTCTACCAACTCTTCCAGATAGAGATCAATCACTAGCAGGAGAAAGCAGCAAGTCAGACACCAAGGAAGACCTTAAAGATCCTGCTTTCAATTTTTCAGATGCAGCTGAGGAAAGGAAGCCAAAAAGACCTCAATAATCTGATCAGAGACCTTGGTCTCATCAATTCCAATGCTGAGCTTTTCAGCAGTTGAAATATAACAGTTAAAACCCAGGAACAAAAATTGTTTTACATAGTGAATTTTTTTAAGGGTTCGCTTTGAACCTTTTTAGAAGGGCAACCCAAGGATTGGCAGGGTTGACCTAATGTAATGTAAGAGTGACTCTGACAGTGCTTTGCTTCTCTGCTGTGTCACCACAGGGAAAATTAAGCATACATGATTACAATCGAAACGTGTTCCCCCATTTTTAAACCCTTTCATGACCTTGGACCTACCGGTACCTCCAAGGTCGCGTGCCTCCCTTTAAGCATGCATGTTTCCCTGCACATGTCGGCTAATTTGATCAGCCGACATGTGCAGTTAAAAGACAAGGGTGGATCAGAGATCCCCTTTGGCTGTTAACTCGCTAAATCTCACTGTCAAACTCTGACAGCAGAATTTAATGCACGCCGGCGGGGAGCGCATCATTCCCTGCCCCCATCAGCACTCCTATGACGTGGTCATGAGACGCCGATGGGTTGACATGATAGCTGAGGGTCAGTTGATGACCCCTGTCATGGTTATCAGGATGTAGTTCCTGTGAATGCTGGCTGAGTGCTGGCGCTCACAGGAGGTCAGCATTTCTGCTATGCAGTGCTGTGCTAAAGCAACGCTCTGTATAGCACAACCAATCAGAGAATAGCAGCTTCAAGTAAACAATTAGTTACATAGTTACATAGTTACTTAGGTTGAAAAAAGACCTAGGTCCATCTAGTTCAACCTTCCTCCACCAGTTCTACATTTAGTCACTAAGTCATTTATAACCAACAATGTTTTGTGTACTGAGGAAATCATCCAGCCCTTTTTTAAAAGCTCTTAACAATAAAAAGTTTAACAATATAAAAGTTAAAAAAAAACCCACAAAAGTTTCAATCACCCACCTTTTAGCCCATTGAGAACAAAACGATAGAAACTAAAAAAAAAAATACACATTTAATATTGCCCGGTTCAGAAAAGCCCGATCAATTAAAATATAAAATAAATCAATCTGGTCAGTAAAGGTGTAATGAGGAAAAAATAAATGAAAACATCAGAATTACGTTTTTGGTTGCCACAACATTGCAATAAGAGGTGAACAAAACATTCATTTCATCTACCTAAAATTGTTAAAAATAAAAAGGTCAGGTCAGGAGGATACAAAAAAATAAACCATCACACATCCAGAGATCCCAAAATATGAGAACATTACGGGTCTTGGAAAATGTCGACAAAAGCACATTTCTTTTTGCAAATTTTATCCACCACCTAAATATAAAACTATACATATTTGGTATCTACGAACTCATACTGACTTGGAGAATCATAATTGCAGGTCAGTTTTACCATATTTTTCCAGTTTTACAGTATAATATGTGGTAGAATGCATAATACCATTCAAAAGTACAACTAGTCCTACAAATAACAAGCCCCCATATTGACTGGAAAGTAAAAAAGTTATGGCTCTTGGAAGAAAGGTAGGAAAACGAAAAACAGAAAATTGCTGGTTGGTGAAGTGGTTAATAATGCTTTTTGTCAACACTTTTCTATCTACTGTAGCTAGTAGAAGAGTATCCTAAGCCTATGTTCATATGAGCCCTGGACGTATCCGTCAAGTCATGGGAGGGACAGGCAACATGTGCTGCGCTAAGTGCTGGTCGGCAAAGTAACAGGTTCAGGAGCTTTCTATTTTGCACTTGCACTAGTCTGGACCTGACTACGCACAGACTGAAAATACATTTGAATGTATTCTAAAGGAGGCATTTCTCTCGATTATCGGTAAAATAGGTTTTTCTGAACCAGACAAACTGCCTTCATTTTACAAAAATAATATTGCTCTATTGACATAGAATATTTTGTGGGATAATGTGCAGAAGTTTTTTTTATAATTTTCATATTCATCAAATGATAACCAGCTTGTAGGTGCAAAATAAATTAATTGTGATTATTTTATGTTTATAAAGAATTTGTAGTAAAAGACTTGGACTAGCCCAAAGGTGATTAGGTACATTCCCAGGTAGGCCACTGTGCAAGAGTGGTCCCCACCTACACGAGAGCTTGGCACAGTATACAGTATATACAGTACAGACTAAAGGTTTGGACACACCTTCTCATTCAAAGAGTTTTCTTTATTTTCATGACTCTGAAAATAGATTCACATTGAAGGCATCAAAACTATGAATTAACACATGTGGAATGAAATACTTAACAAAAAAGTGTGAAACAACTGAAAATATGTCTTATATTCTAGATTCTTCAAAGTAGCCATCTTTTGCTTTGATTACTGCTTTGCACACTCTTGGCATTCTCTTGATGAGCTTCAAGAGGTAGTCACCGGAAATGGTCTTCCAACAGTCTTGAAGGAGTTCCCAGAGATGCTTAGCACTTGTTGGCCCTTTTGCCTTCACTCTGCGGTCCAGCTCACCCCAAACCATCTCGATTGGGTTCTGGTCTGGTGACTGTGGAGCCCAGGTCATCTGGCGTAGCACCCCATCACTCTCCTTCTTAGTCAAATAGTCCTTACACAGCCTGGAGGTGTGTTTGGGGTCATTGTTCTGTTGAAAAATAAAGGCTGGTCCAACTAAACGCAAACTGGATGGAATAGCATGCCGCTGCAAGATGCTGTGGTAGCCATGCTGGTTCAGTATGCCTTCAATTTTGAATAAATGCCCAACAGTGTCACCAGCAAAGCACCCCCACACCATCACACCTCCTCCTCCATGTTTCATGGTGGGAACCAGGCATGTAGAGTCCATCCATTCACCTTTTCTGCGTCACACAAAGACACGGTGGTTGGATCCAAAGATTTCAAATTTGGACTCATCAGACCAAAGCACAGATTTCCTCGGGTCTAATGTCCATACCTTGTGTTATTTAGCCCAAACAAGTCTCTTCTGCTTGTTGCCTGTCCTTAGCAGTGGTTTCCTAGCAGCTATTTTACCATGAAGGCCTGCTGCACAAAGTCTCCTCTTAACAGTTGTTTTAGAGATGTGTCTGCTGCTAGAACTCTGTGTAGCATTGACCTGGTCTCTAATTTGAGCTGCTGTTAACCTGCGATTTCTGAGGCTGGTGACTCGGATAAACTTATCCTCCGCAGCAGAGGTGACTCTTGGTCTTTCTTTCCTGGAGTGGTCCTCATGTGAGCCAGTTTCTTTGTAGCATTTGATGGTTTTTGCCACTGCACTTGGGGACACTTTCCCAATTTTTCGGACTGACTGACCTTTTTTTCTTAAAATAATGATGGCCACAAGTTTTTCATTACTTAGCTGGTTTTTTCTTGCCATAATACAAATTCTAACAGTCAATTCAGTAGGACTATCAGCTGTGTATCCACCAGACTTCTGCACAACACAACTGATCGTCCCAACCCCATTTATAAGGCAAAAAAAATCCCACTTATTAAATCTGGCAGGGCACACCTGTGAAGTGAAAACCATATCCGGTGACTACCTCTTGAAGCTCATCAAGAGAATGCCAAGAGTGTGCAAAGCAGTAATCAAAGCAAAAGGTGGCTACTTTGAAGAACCTAGAATATAAGACATATTTTCAGTTGTTTCACACTTTTTTGTTAAGTATTTCATTCCACATGTTTTAATTCATAGTTTTGATGCCTTCAATGTGAATCTACAATTTTCAGAGTGATGAAAATAAAGAAAACTCTTTGAATGAGAAGGTGTGTCCGAACGTTTTGTCTGTACTGTACATTCAGGCCACCTGTTGTGCTATGAACATATATTACCAAAGCTGCCATGAATGACACTTTTGGAATCCAATTTCACCCCACTCTCCATATGCTTCCATCCTCCATATACTTCCATGGATATGTGGCTGCCCTCATACTGCAGCTGCCTTTCTATACAAATGGTGAAAAACGTGTTGACCTGAAAATTACAAACAAGGGTCAGTTAATATTTGCATATATCTGTAGAGTGGGATCTCAGAATAAATGTTACATATTACACTTGGCACCCCAACACTGCAAGTGTTCGAATGGAATATCCATGGGTAAACCTCCTAACTGGGACCAGTATATTTTAACGTTAAGACACCAAGTTGTTTCTCTGTTGACTTCTAAACAGGTAGAAAAATTGAGGAAAAAAAAAATAAAATTTGTGAACTTCTCACCATTGTTAGGATATGCACATTTTACTTCAGCTTGGAGAAAATGTAGAGGGTGCGCAGATTTGTAGTAGAAGACCAAGTTGAGGATCATATACAAAATCTTTGGAAAAATGCCTACTCATTCATAACATAAGTGTATTTAAAGTGTGTTTTTACGGGGAATATATTTGGAAGATTTGTAAAGATTGATTGGAATTATAAGCTGGTGTACCTTTACATATTTCTGACATCTAATATAGACCCTAAGAGATACTATTTTTCCTGATGGAGACAGCCAAACTATTGTAAAGAGACATATAGGCTAAGGGTACTTTCACACTTGCGTCGTTTGGCATCCGTCACAATGCGAGTGTGATGCATGGATGCGTTGTAAATAGTGTGATAATAAAGGCAATGGATTCCTGTGAAATAACGCGTTGTTAGTTTAGCTATGAGAGAGAGAGAGCCCCCATCATCACTGCACACACCCCGGTACTATCGCACCCATTATCACCGCACACACACAGGCACTACTGCACCCATGATCACCATACACACACAGGCACTACCTCACTGACGTCCCTGCTGACAGCGCGATTTACTTCAGTTGCTGCGTGGAGCTGACAGAAAGCAGCGGTGTTCTACGGCCGCTCCTGTCAGCTTCATGTAGCAGAGCTGGATACGTCGCGGGACCTCGTGTGGATTACGTCGGACCTGGAAGGGTATTTGGGGATTAATAAAGTGGTGAAAGAGGATTTTTTTGTCTTTTATTCCAAATAATATATTTTTTCGGGTGTATGTGTTTATTTACTTTCACTTACAAGTTAATCATTGGGTGTGTCTCATAGACGCCTGCAATGATTAACCTAGGACTTAAGGACCCGTCACACACAGAGATAAATCTTTGGCAGATCTGTGGTTGCAGTGAAATCATGGACATATTGTTCCATTTGTACACAGCCACAAACCTGGCACTGATTGCCCATAATTTCACTGCAACCACAGATATGTCGCAGATTTATCTCTGTGTGTGACAGGGCCTTTAGTGGCAGCTATGGGCTGCCATTAACGCCTTATTACCCCGATTGCCACCACACCAGGGCAATTCGAGATGAGCCGGGTAGAGTCCCGGGACTGTCGCATCTTTCAAAAGCAGGAGAAGGCGCCAAAGCACTGTGACAGCCGTGGAGCGCCGTGCTGGTGATCGGTCAGTGATCGGTGAGTATGAGAGAGGGGGTGGGAGGAAGAGACTGACAGAGAGAGACTGACCAACAGACCGCCTGACAGAGAGAGAGAGACCGACAGACAGACTGACTGACAGAGAGAGAGAGAGACCAGGAGTGATTTTACATGATTTTGGATGTTCTGCTGGACATGCTGAGCATGCTCAGCAGAACATGACGAAATCCTGCACTGGAATCCGCATGGCGACAGAATCCAGCACCATAGACATTCATTATGCCTCTTAACGATTCCTGACGGAATCCTGCGGAATGCGTCTTTTTTACAGCAACAAAAAACGCTACATTCAGCGTACCTTCCGCCCGACGGGCACTGATGGTCACCGACGCTGCGGGGCAGATGCAAGGCAAGACCAAGTGCTGCAATCCGCCCTTAATAGAAGCCTATGAGGAATAAACGGCTTCCTGCAACAGTTACCGTAATTCCTCAAGGCGGCGGATTACAACGGATGCTGCACAACTCAAGTGTGAAAGTACCCTTAGCCATGCACTCTTGGGAAAAATTTATTCAAATTAGATTCCTTAAAGAAAAGGAAAGCTGGCTCTCTAGTTTTACCCAGTGAAGATAGGTTCCCCTGTATATCAGCCAGTATCTTACTTCACAATGACAAGATGTTACAACTTCCAAAACATCTGTAGAACCTTCACATTTGGAGGCGACTCCTAAATCATGAGGAAAAATCAACATCAACTTATGTAGTGGCTTCCCATAAAAACTTACTTCACTTTTGAAAGCTAATGTGTACTCTTTCAAGAAGCATTGCATGGTTGATAAAGTTTCTTGTGCCATAAGACGAAACAATAATTCCAAAGACATCTGTCAAAGATGTCTCACTCAGCCTACTAGTACTCTACACAGCACTGATGAGGTGCAGGGAACCACAAAACAGCTGTCAGTAAATGGAGGTATTTTCCTATTAGAGAACACTAATAAATATGGTTAAAAGGCACCTGTCACAAGATTTGGCCCCTATAAGCTGCAGCCACCACCAGTGAGCACTTATATATGGCATTCTAGAATACTGTATATAAGTGCCCAGGCCGCTGTACAACGTAAAAAATGCTTTTAGAATATACTCACCTGGGGGGGAGGTCCAGTCCGATGGGTGTTGCTGCTCTCTGGTCTAGAGCCTCCTCTTTATGGCGTTCTCCATCCTCCTTCTACCCAGCCCAGTTTGAGTGACATGTATTAAGTCATCCACACAGGCCAGCATTGCAGGCCTGTGCAGGTGCACTTTGATCTGCAAGGCTGAGGACAGATGAAAGTATTGTAGTGCACATACACAGGCGGTTTTTAAACTTTACATGAGCCTATGCATTATAGTACTTTGATGTGCCCTCAGCATGGCAGTGAGAAGTGCACCTGCAAAGGACCGCAATGTTGGCCTGTTTGGATGACTTAGGACACATCACCCACACTGGGCTGGGTAAAAGGAGGATGGTGATCACTACAGAGATAAGGAGTCAGATCGGAGAGCAGTGACACCCATCGGACCGAACCGCCCCCCCCCCAGGTGAATATTATAAAAGTGATTTTTACGCTATACAGCTCAGCCTGGGCTCTTATATACAGTATTCTAGAACGCTGTATATAAGATCTAACTGGTGGTGACTGCAGCTTACAAGGGAAAAACCTGGTGACAGGTTCCCTTTGAGGTTTAATATCCTCAACTATTTTGCACTGCCTAAGCTTGAGAGTCGATAACGATATATATGATGGCCATTTTCAATTGGTGGCACTACAGAACAGCTTTTTTTCTCAGAGATGAAGCTATTTTGCATTATATAGACTCAAGTACTGAAGGAGAGAGCAGCAAAGTCATATATGAAAATAGCATGGAAGATGTGGCTGGTAGAGTATGCGTAATAAGTAACAGAAGCATCTATTGTCAAAGTCAAGGCATGCAAAAAATACAGCATACACAAAGTCCAGGTCCTGTTTTGGTCCACTTGCCGAAATTGCTTAACAAGTCCCAAATAAAGCCTTATCCTGGCAGAGATTATTTTTATATCACTGTTATAACATATGGTACTAAAAAAAAATCGGAGTAACCGCTAGTATTTCAGTTTAGTATAAAAGAATGTATTAAGATAACAAAGTATTCCTCTAATCCCTATTATGTGTATTGTAATGGCGCAATGTCTAATGTTATTAGCTATTCCCTTTTATTAGTGGGACGCTGACAACCAGGAATTCCACTGAGTGTAGGCAAACATCGTTAACACAATAGCATTCACTACGCTTTAGCCCTATACACTCCTACACATATTTCCTAGTATCCAGACAAATGAGCAAAGCAATCAATCCGAAGTGGTTTTACACGCAGGTCAACCTGTTTGATTGTATATTGTAAATCTTGAAATTTTATTTTATATTAGTATTTAAAGTTTTTGAACTATCACCCATCAACATCAACACTCTTGAAAGACAATGATAACATTAATGCCGGTGATTTATGGGACTTAATAAAAATTGCCCTCAAACAAAGTTGAACCTGCAAAGGTTATCTTAATAAAACCAGTCCTGAAATTTGTAAATTACCTTGGAATAACTGACGCCATGTAAATCGTAAAACATTGTAATACTATATTATCATAAAGCCCCAAAGTTATATGCTAAAAGCCAGTTGACATGCTTAATTTGTTACAATTTGTAATAAAATTAAACTATAGACCAGAAATTTCTAGATACTTTGGGCTACAATGACATAGACAGTATTTGGGGTAGGTTATTTGTAGTGAAAAACAGGAATAGGAGCCAAGAAGATTGGAAAGGTGTAAAGGAAATACTGATAATTCTTTTTTATAGATATTTTGGCTAAAAAAGCTACAAAAATGGCATGTGTGATTCTAGACTTATATTTATTTATTTTGTGTAGTCAAGATCAATACATTAGTCTAATTCTGGTGAAGTGAGGTGGTGCATGACAAAATAATACTAAAAACAGTTGGTAAGCAGCTACACTGTGTGCAGAATTTTTAGGCAAATGAGTATTTTGACAACATGATAATTTTTATACATGTTGTCCTACTCCAAGCTGTATAGGCTTGAGAGCCAACCACCAATTAAGTAAATCAGGTGATGTGCATCTTTGTAATGAGGAGGGGTGTGGTGTAATGACATCAACACCCTATATAAGGTGTGCTTAATTATTAGGCAACTTCCTTTCCTTTGGCAAAATGGGTCAGAAGAGAGATTTGACGGGCTCTGAAAAGTACAAAATTGTGAGATGTCTTGCAGAGGGAGGCAGCAGTCTTGAAATTGCCAAACTTTAGAAGTGTGATCATTAAACAATCAAGCGTTTCATGGCAAATAGCCAACGGGGTCGCAAAAAGCACGTTGGGCAAAAAATAACTGCCCATGAACTGAGGAAAATCAAGCATGAAGCTGCCAAGTTGCCATTTTCCACCAGTTTGGCCATATTTCAGAGCTGCAACGTTACTGGAGTATCAAAAAGCACAAGGTGTGCCATACACATGGGCAAGGTAAGGAAGGCTGAAAAAACGACCACCTTTGAACAAGAAACATAAGATAAAACATCAAGACTGGGCCAAGAAATATCTTAAGACTGATTTTTCAAAGGTTTTATGGACTAATGAAATGAGCGTGACTCTTGATGGGCCAGATGGATGGGTCAGAGGCTGGGTCAGTAAAAGGCAGAGAGTTCCACTCCGACTCAGACGCCAGCAAGGTTGAGGTGGGGTACTGGTATGGGCTGGTATCATCAAAGATGAACTTGTGGGACCATTTCGGGTTGAGTATGGAGTGAAGCTCAACTCCCAGACCTATTGCCAGTTTCTGGAAGACAACTTCTTCAAGCAGTAGTACAAGAAGAAGTCAGTATCGTCAAGAAAAACATGATTTTCATGCAGGACAATGCTCCATCACATGCATCCAACTACTCCACAGTGTGGCTGGCCAGTAAAGGTCTAAAAGATAAAAAGTAATGACATGGCCCCCTTGTTCACCAGATCTGAATCCCATAGAGAACCTGTGGTCCCTCATAAAATGTGAGATCTACAGGGAGGGAAAGCAGTACACCTCTCGGATCAGTGTCTGTAAGGCTGTGGAGGCTGCTGCATGCAATGTTGATCGCAAACAGATCAAGCAACTGACAGAATCTATGGATGGTAGGCTGTTGAATGTTATCATAAAGAAAGGTGGCTATATTGGTCACTCATTTTTTGGGGTTTTGTTTTTGCATTTCAGAAATGTTTATTTCTAAATTTTGTGCAGTTATATTGGTTTACTTGGTGAAAATAAACAAGTGAGATGGGAATATATTTGGTTTTTATTAAGTTGCCTAATAATTCTGCACAGTAACAGTTACCTGCACAAACAGATATCCTCGATAGCCAAATCTAAAAAACCCACTTCAACTTCCAAAAATATTAAGCTTTGATATTTCTGAGTCTTTTGGGTTGATTGAGAACACAGTTGTTGATCAATAATAAAAAATATCCTCTAAAATACAACTTGGCTAATAATTCTGCACACGGTGTAGGCATAACACAGCTCACATGAAGATGCCCAAGGAACAGGTGAAACCTTGGGTGAAGTTTATTGCTCGAGAAACGGGCGAAACCTTCTGTCAAGCTTATGGACCAGAAACGGGTGAAACCTTGGGTCAAGCTAATTGCCCGAGAAACGGGCGAAACCTTCTGTCAAGCTTATTGACCATAAAATGGGTGAAACCTTGGGTCGGGCTTATCAATCAGCATGCTACAAGGTGTTTTTTATTTCATCTACGAGATTTCATCTTCACATAGGGATGAGGGTTAATTTTAATTGATAGTTTTACATTACTGACCTCCTATAGGACAATAATCAGGCATAAAAACTGTTGTAAATACCTAAATCTCTTGTTTTTCATTTTAGTCTCAAGATGTTCATTTTAATTGCATTTTTTTCAATATTTCCTACCATGTGTGGGTCTCCATTGTGACTTGAACATGCACCTGACAACTGATATAGAGAATTATATTTCACATAAAGAGTCATGGAGATAATAGGGGTTATGTGCTACTGTATATTGTAATAGCTAGTGATGAGCGAGCATGCCTGGCACCTATGATTACTCGATCAAGCATCCAGGTGCTTGTACATGCTCATTACTTGATTGAGTATCGCGGTTGCTCAAGCGCCATTCTTGAGTCCCGCCCCGCTTGTTTTGTGGCTATTAGCTATAAAACATGCAGGGATTGCCTGCCAAACATGGTAATGCTGTAGCCATCTTAGTTTACTGGCATTACTGTGATTGCCGCCGCATTGCGTCATCAGGTATTATATGAGACCCAGGGGCGACATGGTCGGCGCACTTTTCTCTGGAATCAGTTTAGGGAGAGTTGATGTAGGAGGGAGTGCTTAGAGTAGAGCAGTATTTGTACATTTGCACCTTTTAGTGCCTTTCATGTTGCACTAAATGGTGTTTTTAGTCTTGTTTAACCTGAATAACTTAGAAAAATTATGTGCAGTACCCCCTATTTTTGAAAACCAGCCAAGGTAAAGCAAACAGCTGCGGGCTATAATTATCAGGATGGGAAGGTCCATGATTATTGGGCTCTTCCCAACAAAAAAATATCAACCTGCAGCTGCCCTAATGTTCTAATAAATGCTCTAATGTGATTGGTGCATCACATTAGAGGGGGAGTGTCTGATAGCCACGTCTCCATTACTAATTCCTAGGCTTGATGCCAGCTGACATTACACAGCTGGAATCAATCTTCAAAAATATTACATTGATTGCCACCACACCAGGGAAATCAGAAAGAGTTGAGCAAAGCATCAGAATTGGCGCATCTAATGTAATGTGCCACTTATGTGGCGGCTGCAGGCTGCTATTTTTAGGCTGAGAAGCGCCAAATAACCATGGGCCTTCCCAGCCTCTTAATATGTGTGCTTTACCTTGGATGAACGGGGAAAACCTCAAGTAGTTTTTTTCATTTAAGTTAAACAAGGCTAAAAACACTCTTTAGGCTACATGCGGACGCTGCATCTTTTTGTGTTCACAAACTGCAACCAAAACTGCAGCCAAAATGCAGCCAAAACTGCACCTTGTCAGAGGGAGCCTGGAAATGTCACAAAAAATGCTTGTAATTGTAGGTGCGTTTTCGGTGCGTTTTTCACAACATGCGTTTTTGTCACAAATGTTGACAAAAACGCAGGAAGAATGAAGATGCTGCATTTTGTTTGTCACAAACTTTTGACAAATAAAATGCTGACAAATAAACTGCAATGTGCGCACAGCAAATATGACTTCTCATAGACTTTGCTGGGAAGTCAAATGTCAGAAAGTTCTGACAATAAAACTGCAGCCAAAAACGCAGCAAAAATGCAGCAAAAAACGCAGCGTGCGCATGTAGCCTTAGTCCCAAATGGAAGGCACCTAATAAATAAATAAACCGTCTGAGAGTCTTCCCTGTTTTTGATAACCAGCCAAAGTAAAATAAACAGCTACAAACTGATATTATTCATCTGGGAAGGCCAATGGTTATTTGGCCCTTCCCAGCCTAAAAAATACCAGCCCGCATCTGCTCCAGAATAGGTGCCTTACAGTAAATGTGCCAATTGTGGTGCTTTGCCCTACTCTTCCCTATTGCCGTGACACCTCTCTATTAATAACACCAAGGCTTGATACCAGCTGACATTACATAGCTGACATTAACCCCCCAAAATATTATACTGATTGACATGCAATTGGAAGAGCCAGATAAAGCGAAATAATTAGTGCGTCTAATGTGATGTGCTAATTTTGGAGCTGCTGCTGCTATTTTCAGGCTGGAGAGGGGCCAATTTCCATGGACCTTTCCAGTCTGATAATATCTGCCCACAGCTGTCTGTTTACCTTGGTTAGTTATCAAAAATGGAGGGGGGACCCCATGTTATTTTTTACATTCATTATTTACTTAGTTCCCAGCAGCTACCTGGGAGTCCAGACATGTTCCCTATGCTATTCTCATTCCATTTGAGTGCTGTTCCATCCATTTCAGCAATTTCCTTGCACCCCTTACCTTCCTTGGAGGTTCTTCTGGAATAATGCTTGAGTTCCTCACTGATTTCCATTATATTTCTTACTTGTATTGAGCCCGCCCGAGCGTCTGACCTGCTTGATTAGAGTAACAAGCACTCGAGCATTGTAGTGCTTGCTCATGCCTAGTAATAACCATATTGTAGCGAATACATGGGGTACCACATTTTACAACACATTAGCCAGACACATATTAAGTTTATGTGAAATCTTTCTTTTTTGTTAAATTAGAATTGTTTTTTAGTAGTTGGACTTAAAAGATTTGTCTCCTTCCAGGAAATCTTTATTTTTTTTTAATAAAATAATAAACCATTCTACTTACCATGTCTATGTCCCGAGCTAAGTCTTTGTGGTGGCTCAAGTTGTCTAGTAATTGCTGCCATGCTGAAATTACATTGACAGTGCAGAAGCTAATCTGTGAGATCAGCGGCTCTGAAGTGTGCATTTCTTCTACACGGTCGAGATTCTGGGTTCAATGATTGGCTGCCGTGCTGTCAACATGACGTGAGCACCACAAGCAATATTGGACACTGGGATTTTTAGCATAGACTCATCAAAAGGTCTCCTGAATTTTCCCTGACATATGATGACAGGAGAGAGAAAGATTGGCCATGTTTTTTGAAATAAGACTGATCATTTTATTTCTCTATGAGCATATACAGTACCGATCAAAAGTTTGGACACACCTTCTCATTCAAAGAGTTTTCTTTATTTTCATGACTCTGAAAATTGTAGATTCACATTGAAGGAATCAAAACTATGAATTAACACATGTGGAATGAAATACTTAACAAAAAAGTGTGAAACAACTGAAAATATGTCTTATATTAAAGGTTCTTCAAAGTAGCCACCTTTTGCTTTAATTACTGCTTAGCACACTCTTTGAATTCTCTTGATTAGCTTCAAGAGGTAGTCACCGGAAATGGTTTTCACTTCACAGGTGTGCCCTGTCAGGTTTAAGAAGTGGGATTTCTTGCCTTATAAATGGGTCTGGAACCATCAGTTGTGTTGTGCAGAAGTCTGGTGGATACACAGCTGATAGTCCTACTGAATAGACTGTTAGAATTTGTATTAGCCAGCTAAGTAAAGAAAAATGAGTGCCCATCATTACTTTAAGGAATGAAGGTCAGTCAGTCCGAAAAATTGGGAAAACTTTGAAAGTGTCCCCAAGTACAGTGGCAAAAACCATCAAATGCTACAAAGAAACTGGCTCACATGAGGACCGCCCCAGGAAAGGAAGACCAAGAGTCACCTCTGCTACGGTTGATAAGTTTATCCGAGTCACAAGCCTCAGAAATTGCAGGTTAACAGCAGCTTAGATTAGAGACCAGGTCAATGCCACACAGAGTTCTAGCAGCAGAAACTTCTCTAGAACAACTGTTAAGAGGAGACTTTGTGTAGCAGGCCTTCATGGTAAAATAGCTGCTAGGAAACCACTGCTAAGGACAGGCAACAAGTAGAAGAGACTTGTTTGGGCTAAAGAACACAAGGAATGGAGATTAGACTCGTGGAAATATGTGCTTTGGTCTGATGAGTCCAAATTTGAGATCTTTGGATCCAACCACCATGTCTTTGTGCGACGCAGAAGATGTGAACGGATGGACTCTACATGCCTGGTTCCCACCGTGAAGCATGGAGGAGGAGATGTGACGGTGTGGGGGTGCTTTGCTGGTGACGCTGTTGGGGATTTATTCAAAATTGAAGGCATACAGAACCAGCATGGCTACCACAGCATCTTGCAGCGGCATGCTATTCCATCAGGTTTGCATTTAGTTGGACCATCATTTATTTTTCAACAGGACAATGACCCCAAACACACATCCAGGCTGTGTAAGGGCTATTTGACCAAGAAGGAGAGTGATGGGGTGCTACGCCAGATGACCTGGCCTCCACAGTCACCAGACCTGAACCCAATTGAGATGGTTTGGGGTGATCTGGACCCCAGAATGAAGGCAAAAAGGGCCAACAAGTGCTAAGCATCTCTGGGAACTCCTTCAAGACTGTTGGAAGACCATTTCCGGTGACTACTTCTTGAAGCTCATCAAGAGAATGCCAAGAGTGCAAAGTAGTAATGAAAGCAAAAGGTGGCTACTTTGAAGAACCTAGAATAAAAGACATATTATAAGCTGTTTCACACTTTTTTGTTAAGTATTTCATTCCACATGTGCTAATTCATAGTTTTGATGCCTTCAATGCGAATCTACAGTTTTCAGAGTCATGAAAATAAAGAAAACTCTTTGAATGAGAAGGTGTGTCCAAACTTTTGGTCTGTACTGTGCATCGGACTAGTGGTATCCAATGTTTAATTTGATAGCTGTTAGACCAATGTTATTCAGTGGAGCAATGCTGTCGGATTTTTTTTTACCGACATAAATTATCAATGAAAAAAATCACAGCATATTGGCATTTTCTGTGCAAACCAGATGGCCCTCACCCATTCAAATCTATGGGCGTATAGAAAACATCTTACTGTACATCTGAGTGCAGTCCGATTTCCGTGGACTCACAGAATGAAGATTTCAAAATGTTGTTCTCCATCTTCGCCTCACAGTGTACTCCGATTCGCTCATACAAGAGAATAAGACCACAATATGCTGACACTCAGATCAATTTCTGATCAGTGTGTCATTAATCAAGCCCATTCTCTTACATGATATAACCTACGGTTGTGTGACCCCAGCCTAAGAGATAAGCTGCTACCTCAAGTGTCTGGCTGTGGCTTTATCTGCTTTCCCCAAAAGTAAATGCATGCTTGGCTGAATTGAGCATGCATGTGCAAACAGAAGTTGAGGGAGATGTCTGTCGGCTGAGCAAGCATTTGGACAACCTCTGTCTAAGATGAATGGGCACATTTGAAATACTTACTGCTGCTACACCTACATTTCATGATTGTGGAGTAATATTGTTAATCAGAGTAATTTGCAACATTATTAATATATGTACAGTGGCATTGACACACAGAGTTTTGCACAAACTTTGCCGACTGTCATTCTGGCATCGTGGTCTATTCAGATTGCAGAATCTGACACTGCCCAATGGTTTCTTTAGTGTCTAGGATCAACACAGGCAAACCCGGGCGTCGATCTGCTGTGTGCTGATTCATAGGCAGGCTAGCAAGAGTTAATCTCTGCTGTTCTGCTTGCTCCTTTCTTTACTTTTTGTGTGGAGGATTAACACATCTGCTCCCCTCCTATTTATGCTGGTTCAATCCTTTCACCCATGCCAGCTATAGTTTGTTCTATTTTGGTCTGAGAGGTGTGGTGTCTGAGACTTTCTGGTAAAAGTTGGGCTTTTTACTTGGTGCGGTTGTGGAGTTTACTTCTGTTGTTTTGTAGCTTCCTTCCTGCTCTTGTTATTTCTCCTGAATTTCTTATTGTCTTTACCTTTGTGTGTGCTTGCTGTGTGACAGGGTTTTGGATTTTCCTTGTCTGTCTTTATTTGTGGGTTTCATCACACTCCTGTCCCATCCCTCTCTGGGGGGAGGGCAATCAGATCAGGACTGGTCAGGAGAAGGTCAAGGAAGGAGACTCAAGCATCTCTACCATCCAGACTATCCCCGAGATAAGGGATAGCATAAGGTCCAGGGAGCCATGGTTCCCCGCTATCCCATAATCATTGTGACAGGCATTAGGTTACTGGGGAAGGAGGCAAGCAAAACTTTGAATAGGGATTGTGCAAAATGAAATTTAATTTGTATGGTTTTGCCAGCAAAAATGTTATATGCCAATATTAATAAAAGCCAACTGAATTAAACTTTTGGAACTTTATATGGAATCATAACTTCGATACCCTTTGGGAAAAGCCATAAGTAAGCAATAAGTAAAAATTGTGCATTCAAAATTCATTGTATGAGAACCTTACAAAATAAAGATGGCACATGAGAATGTTTAATCAAATCAATGTGCGATATTTCACTCCCGAGCTTGCGTACTCTTGGTTGCCCCACATTCTGCAGATGTTGAGGTCATAGATTTAAATAAACTATTATAAGGCTAGATCTGGCAAAAGTCAACACTGCCCTGGAATTGAAAGCACAGAGTAGCTGCCAGAGGAAATGCCATCAATTTCTCACTACATAGCTCACATATGCCAACTGACACACTCCTTGGCAATAAAACAGAACAGGTTTATTGCGAGCTGTAAATCAGGGCAGTATGCTCCTCAGCAGGGCACAGTAAGCTTTTCTAACGCCCTTCAAAATATCGCCAAGATAAGAGGAATTATATAGCGACCCATAATTATGCCACACAAATCCCATCTTCGCACTGACTGCATCTGCACTATATATGGACATCACATTTTGTAAATGGACTATAAATCATCTCACCTGCTAGACGCTTCTCTCTCGCATTTTTCCAGATGACATCCAGAGCCTTAGCAGTAGAGTCTCTTATATGGTCACTCAAAGATCTCCTCAGAGGATTTCTGAATGGTTTGTCCATTTTATGTAAACCACCAAAAATCTGCATCAGTCTCTGCCAAGGTATTTGCTATAGGTCACAGCAGCAGAACAAGGTGTTAATATTCAGCTCCAGCAGTCTTCATAGGCAGTGCAAGCCTTACCCTTCAGGAATCAGGCAATGCAGTCCTGACTGCAGACACTGGATAGCTCATACTGCAGGCAAGATGTTGACACGCTGCCAACTTTGGCTCTAACAGTATAGCGCGAATATTGTACAAAGAGCTAAGAGTGGACTAGCATAAAATGCAAATATGCCAGTCACTACTTCTTATTTATGTGTATTATAGATGTAAAGTCTGTTAAAATACTACACCGTGAAGAAAATGACCATTACTGACTACAACACAGACTTCAGAAATCTTAGAAGATGCTATTCTGTTCATCAAGATTGTACGCTGTGACCTCTTTCATCCCCATGACTAATGTAAATCACCCAGCCGGGCTAAAAGGGATTGTCTTCTTTTTGAAAACCTTCTGGTTTATGCTCTGATAGTTATATAAACCATTCAGAGTGCTACTCATCCCCCAGGTCCATCACTGCCGCTGTCCCGGTCCCTATTATTTGTCTGCAGAACTGACGCCACATCACAGAGCTCAGCACCTGACGCCGTCAAGACTCAGCACTGCATATGTGCCGCCCCTATAGCAGTCAGGCTGCTCAGATTCGGGGGTTTTGCTGTGGCTCGAGGGTCCCCGGACGCGGGGCTCAGCGGGCCACTCGAATAAAAGGGGGGATTATTTACAAGGAGACAGTTCGTGACGCCACCCGTGGTGTGTGGTAAGGGATTACCGCCACTGCCGATGGGAGTACAAGGGCTGCTGGAGCGGGGCAACTAGATGGTGATCCCTCCACAGGTAGGGAAGGCCCCGGGGCTCCAGAGGGAGGTGGAACGGTATGGTGGAGGTGATTTGTGCAGGTTAGGATCCGGGGAAGCAAGTGTACTCACTCAGGTGGTGCAGTTGTTAGTACGGCCAATAAGCAGACTCTGACACAGAAATAAACCAAGTCTCTGGGTGCCGCTGCCTCTCTGGGGAGCCCGTCCGGGTGTCCGTCCCCGCTGGTATTGCTTAGTGGTCCGGATCCTGCCTCCATGCACAATTGTGTAGATGTTCCTGAGTGACCCTTCAGCCTGAAGCTGTCAGGGTCCTGCTCCCTATAGTGATATAGTGGAGCTGTGCTCTCGATGGCTGACACTTGGGATTTTAGTGGGCTGCATAAGCTGGAAGCCCCTATCCCCTCGTTGTGTTGATGCCTTCGATCTCTGAGCTCTTGGGGAAAGTTCATAAAGAGACTATCCTCCACAGGTGAATTATCAGGTTGCGTGAAGCTACTTTCTGATCTAGGATCCTGAACCCCGCCATGATCGGAACCGCTCCAGTTACTGGACTTCTGGTACCAACCGTTCTCCAAAACTAAGTCTGGGCACCCTCTCCCAATACCCTGTGACCGGGTCTCTGACTCCTCTTGTCCCAGACCACCATCTGCCACTCAACCAAGATCACACAGGGAGCTCCAACTCCCTCAGCTCCTCACTCTCTGAGGGCTACTACTGTTCTGCCGTCCTCCCTCCCACCAGTCTGCCTGACCCCTAGGTGGGTGGACCTATTCCATCTAGACCACCCACTGGTGTACCTGACAGGGTGTGGTGTGAGGTGTGGTTAGGATTTGAGTGCTGATGGAAGCAATACCAGTAGTTAGGATTCCAGAACCATGGAGGGTGGGTTCTGCACCATGAGAGACAGGGGTTCAGTCCCCTGTGACACCATGATAGAGTCAGGGGCGTCACACATAATCATAGCATAAAGTTTTTTAAAGTAAGACAACTTCTTTAATATAGAAGAGAAAGGACCCACTAGCAAAAATCATCCAAATCAGATCCCATGTAGTAGAAAAGTAGGCTGCAACTCTAAAGCAGATTATTATTCCATTTTTTTAAATGTTGCCTGTGGAGATGAAATATTTCTTCTGGATTCACCCTGACCATGGAAAAATGGACTGGTCTAACTAAAGGGGGCTTTACACGCAGCGATATTGCTAGCAATATTGCTGGTGAAAGCACCCGCCCCCGTCATTTGTGCGTCACGGGCAAATCGCTGCCCGTGGTGCACAAAATCGTTAGGAGCCGTCACACGGACTTACCTGCCTAGCGACGTCGCTGTTGCCGGTGAACCGCCTCCTTTCTAAGGGGGAAGTTTGTGCGGCGTCACAGCAGCGTCACTAAGCGGCCGCCCAATAGAAGTGGAGGGGTGGAGATGAGCGGCCGTAACATCCCGCCCACCTCCTTCCTTCCTCATTGCCGGCGGCTGCAGGTAAGCTGTAGTTCGTCGTTCCCGAGGTGTCACACATAGCAATGTGTGCTGCCTCGGGAACGACGAACAACCTCCGTCCTGCAACAATCAACGATTTTTTGAAAATGAACGCCGTATCAACGATAAGGTGAGTATTTTTGATCGTTAACGACTGTTCATTGGTGTCACACACAACGACGTCGCTAACGATGCCGGATGTACATCACAGAATCCTTGACCCCGGTGATATATCGTTAGATACGCCGTTGCGTGTAACGGGGACTTTAGGTTGTATTAGTTTAATTTTGACCGATAAGTATATACAGTCATGGACGAAAGTGTGGACACCCTTGAAATTGTTCTATAAAATTAAGTATTTCTCCCAGAGAAGCATTGCAATTACACATATTTTATCAAACACATGTTTATTTCCTTTTTGTGTATTGGGACAACCTCAAAAAACATAGAAAAAAGGCAAATTGGACACAAAATCACAAAAAAACACCAAAAATGAGCAAGAAAATATTGTTGGCCCCCACAAATTAGTATTTGGTTTCACATCCTTTGCAATAAATAACTGCAATTAATCACTTCCTATAATGATTAACAAGCTTCTTACGCCTCTCATCTGAAATTTTGGACCCTTCTTTTGCAAACTGCTCCAGTTCTCTCCTATTTGAAGGCGTCTTCTCCCAACAGCAATTTTAAGATCTCTCCACAAGTGTTCAATTGGATTTAGATACGGACTCATTACTGCCACTTCAGACCTCTCCAGCACTTTGATTCTATCCATTTCTGGGGGCTTCTTGAAGTATGTTTGAGGTCACTGTCCTGCGTAAAGAATCATGACCTAGGATGCAAACCCAGCTTTCTAGTACTGAGCACTACATTGCAACCCAAAATCCTTTGGTAATCTTCAGATTCCATGATGCCTTGCACACAAGGCCAGAGGCAGCAAAACAACTCAAAACATCTTTAAAACTCCATTATATGTGACTAAGTACTGTGTTTGTTTTTTTGTAGGACTCATTCCATCTTTGGTAAACAGTAGAATAATGTGCTTTACCGAAAAGCTCTATCTTGATCTTCTTTCTCCACAAGATGCTTTCCAAAAAGGATTTTGGCTTCCTCATGTACATTTTGACAGTCTAGCTTTTTTATATCTTTCTTTAAGCAGTGGGGTCTTTCTGGGTCTTCTGCCATAGTGTTTCACTTCATTCAAATGTTGGCAGATAGTTCGTGCTGACACTGATGTACCCTGAGTCTGCAGGACAGCTTGAATTTATTTGGAACTTCATTGGGGCTGCTCATCCACCATCCGGACTATCCTGTATTGCAACCTTTCATAAATTGTTCTCTGCCGTCCATGTCTAAGGTGATTAGCTACAGTGTCATGTGTTGTAAATTTCTTGATTATGTTGCGCATCGTGGACAAAGGAACATCAATATCTCTGGAGATGGATCGCAACCTTGAGATTGTTGATATTTTTCAACAATTTTGGTTCTCAAGTCATCAGACAGTTCTATTCTTCATTCTTAGTGTGACACACACAGACACACAATGAAGATGGAGTCATCTTCTCCTCCTTTTTATCTGGTTTCAGGTGTGATTTTCAAATTGCCCCTACCTGTTACTTGCCATAGGTGAGTTTGTACGATCATAACTTGCTTGAAAAAATCTGTTTACCCAAATTTTGGAAAGGTGCCTACATTTTTTACATTATTACTGGAAGAGGCCAAGGATAGGAGACATTACACTAGAAAGTACCCAGAATGGGAGAAATTATTCCAGGAAAAAGCCCAGTATGGAGTACATTATACCAGGAAGAGGCCCAGAATGGGCAACATTATGCCAGAAAGGGGTGCAATATGAGGGATATTTTACCAGGAATGTACTCATGATGGGGCGCATTATTACAAGAAGGGGTCAGGATGGGGTAAATTGTTACCGTATTGGGGACATTATCATATTCGGGGGGTGAACATGCATGTCTTTATAGGTTCTAGAATGCTACAAGGGCCCATACATCTGAATAACATGCTGACAGGAAGTTTTCATCAGGGACCATTGGACTCAGGTTATGCCATTGATAGAATGTATATATATATTGTAAGTATTATGGCTTTATCTATATGATAAACTATGATGTTGATTTACTTTGTATTGAAAATTTCCAAATAGAACTGTTATTAATATATTCCTCTTATTTATTTATATCCAACATATTCTGCAGTTCTCAAACACATTGTGAACACTTAATGTCCCTATTGGGGTTCACAATCTAAACTCCCTACCAACATATCTGTGGAGTGTTGGAGGAACCCCCCCAGGGGAGAACATGCACACTCGATGCTGGTAATATTTTTGGTAAGATTTGTACATAGGACCCCAATGCTGCAAAGCAACAGTGTTAATTACTGTGTCACCATGTCACGATGATATTAACTGGTCCACTGGGGAAAGCTGGAATCTCCCAGTGAGCCACTAAGCTGAGGTGTAACAATCATAGTCCCAGATGGTGCGACTGCAACCGGGTCCAGAACATAGGAGGACCACATGTACCAAATAACTAAATGCTAAATGTTTCAGCTAATTGTGCATTTTTGAATGCCCTTATTGAAAAATATTGTTGAGCAGAGAATGGCTTCTCACCCTGCAATACCTGTACATGCTGCCAGCCTATCAAAGGCCAGCGGCAGGAGGTGACATTGCAGATGATGCAAAAACATCACCGCATTACACTGCTTGCAAGGGCCGATAAAGGAGGGAGTCATTACTGTTGTATTTGAGCATAAAGGTGGACATTGGAACTGATTAGGGGCACAATAGGGAATTTAAATAATGTATGTCGCCCATAAAAAGGAACAAATGAATTAATACTGTATGTGGGGCACACTCTGAGAGGGTCACAAAAAGGGACCTTACTATTAAGAGTTAAGGAGATACTGAGGAGGTGCAAGAATGTTAGTTGGAATGCCAGAGACATGAATATTGCAGTAGTCAATGTGGGAGATGATGAGGGTGTGCACAAGCATTTTAGTAGATTGAGGGTTGAGGAAAGGATGAATTCTGGAAATATTTTTGAGTTGATGGTGGCAGGAGGTTGTGAGGGCTTGGATATGTGGTTTTAAAGAAAGGGTAGAGTCAAGAATTATTGTGAGGCTGCACACTTCTGGTACAAGGGTATAGAGTGTTGTCAATTATAGTTAGATCAGTTAGAAGGGGGTTGGTGAGATAGAGGAAAGATGATGATTTCGGCTGTAGTGTGAGTCCCTAGAATAAATTCTACCTGTAGGCCCTAGGCACCCAAGTCGAACACTATATGCATATATATATGTATATATATATATATATATATATATATATATATATATTTTAAATTGTGTATCCCAACCAGGGCAGGCAATGAATTTTCCATATAGTAGTGCCAAAATACGTTGGTTTTACAGTGTATATTGTAATTGTTAGATGTTATCATATATAAATGCAGGTGTACATACAGTATATGATACATATATTTCCCTGATCCTAACTTTATTCTGTTAATTTAATCGAAGTAGTATTTTTGTAAGATTTCAGCCGAAATCTGCACAATAAATCTGCTCCCTAATGAAATGCCGGAGGATATTTCAGGCCAAGCATTCCTATTGTAGAGTTTTACTGCTAATCGGACTGGATACCTGGGGCTCTGCCTGGACTTAATTTTAAAACCACTTCTCACTGACTGAAAAAGAAGCTTTTTTTTGCTAAAAACAACAACTACACAGCGACAGCTTGAAAAAGTAACTCTTTCCCTTAGATTCTTTTATTCCCAGTAATTGGAGGGCTTTTCTTTGCAACATGGGTCTTTTGTGCACCGCGCTTCCTGGGGTGAGTGCTTTGCCTCTTTTAAGAGCTTTTTAAGAGCTTTAGTTCAATCTTTCTGTCAGTTCCACATGCCGAATTCATAGGACGTCATGTGACTTATGCCTCGTTCACCTTAACCCTTTCAATTAAGGTCTGTTGTATGAAGTCTGCTATTTACAACACACTTATATTTGACCTTATTCTTGTACTATTCAATTTAGTTCATTAGCCTATAATTACATTATTAAGCCTATTTCAGCAAAGCTCATCCCAGAATTATCTGACATCAGTGCATATGTTCTGCTGCACCTGGTGATTTGGAGCCATCTGCTCTGCAGAGATACAGGGGAGAGCCATTTAATCACATTAAAGGATCACTTTTCATGTTACTTAAAGCCCGCTACACACGCTTCAATATATCTCACAATCCGTCGTTGGGGTCAAGTTGTAAGTGACGCACATCCGGCATCGTTTGTGAGGTATCTGCGTGTGACATCTACGTGCGATCAGGATTGAACGCAAAACCGTTGATCGCAAACACATCGTATCTTTGTCTAGAATTGAGCGTTTTGTTGCACGAACCTAGTCAATTGTAATGTGTGACATCCCTCATACGATTTTGGTGTCTGAGGCTATGTGTGCAGGTGTGCGCTCTGCACCGCAGCTTAAAAAAGGTCCGCTTCAGAGCGCAGCTGAAAAGCTGCATTCTGAAGCGACTCACAATGTCTGTCATTCACTAATCTCTGTCAGTCGGTCACTATCTCTGTCCCTCACTCTCTGTCCATGTCAGTCTATCCCCCTCTCTCATATACTCACCGATCCCCGATCCCCGGCGCTGCACGGCATTCACACTGCTCCGGCGGCTTTTACTGTTTTGAAAAAGCCGGCCGTCCATTAAACAATCTCGTATTCCCTGCTATCCCCGCCCACCAGTGCCTATGATTGGTTACAGTGAGACACACCCCCACGCTGAGTGACAGGTGTCTCACTGCACCCAATCACAGCAGTCGGTGGGCGTGTCTATACTGTGTAGTGAAATAAATAATTAAATAATTTAAAAAAACGGTGTGCGGTCCCCTCCAATTTTAAAACCAGCCAGATAAAGCCATACGGCTGAAGGCTGGTATTCTCAGGATGGGGAGCTCCACGTTATGGGGAGCCCCCCAGCCTAACAATATCAGCCAACAGCCGCCCAGAATTGCCGCATACATTAGATGCGACAGTTCTGGGACTGTACCCGGCTCTTCCCGATTTGCCCTGGTGCGTTGGCAAATCGGGGTAATAAGGAGTTATTGGCAGCCCATAGCTGCCAATAAGTCCTAGATTAATCATGTCAGGCGTCTATGAGACACCTTCCATGATTAATCTGTAAATTACAGTAAATAAACACACACAGCTGAAAAAATCATTTATTAGAAATAAAAAACACAAACATATACCCTGGTTCACCACTTTAATCAGCCCCAAAAAGCCCTCCATGTCAGGCGTAATCCAGGATGCTCCAGCATTGCTTCCACTGCTGCTGCATGGAGGTGACAGGAGCTGCAGAATACACCGCCGCTCCGGTCAGCTTCACACAGCAACTGAAGACAGCCGCGCGATCAGCTGAGCTGTCACTTAGGTTACCCGCTGTCACTGGATACAGCGGTGGCCGCGGGTAACCTAAGTGACAGCTCAGCTGATCGCGCTACTCACCTCAGTTGCTGCGTGTAGGTGAGAGGAGCGGCTGAGCTGTCACTGAGGTTACCCGCGGCCACCGCTGCATCCACCGATGGATCCAGTGACAGCGGGTAACCTCAGTGACAGCTCAGCTGATCGCGCGGCTGTCTTCAGTTGCTGTGTGAAGCTGACCGGAGCGGCGGTGTATTCTGCAGCTCCGGTCACCTCCATGCAGCAGCGCTGGAAGCGACGCTGGAGCATCCTGGATTACGCCGGACATGGAGGGCTTTTTTTGGGCTGATTAAAGTGGTTAACCAGGGTATATGTTTGTGTTTTTTATTTCTAATAAAGGATTTTTTCGGGTGTGTGTGTTTATTTACTGTAATTTACAGATTAATCATGGAAGGTGTCTCATAGACGCCTGACATGATTATTCTAGGATTTTTTGGCAGCTATGGGCTGCCAATAACTCCTTATTACCCCGATTTGCCAACGCACCAGGGCAAATCGGGAAGAGCCGGGTACAGTCCCAGAACTGTCGCATCTAATGTATGCGGCAATTCTGGGCGGCTGTTGGCTGATATTATTAGGCTGGGGGGCTCCCCATAACGTGGAGCTCCCCATCCTGAGAATACCAGCCTTCAGCAGTATGGCTTTATCTGGCTGGTTTTAAAATTGGGGGGGACCGCACGCCGTTTTTTTAAATTATTTAATTATTTATTTCCCTACACAGTTTAGACGCCCACCGGCTGCTGTGATTGGGTGCAGTGTAACACCTGTCACTCAGCATGGGGGCGTGTCTCACTATAACCAATCATAGGCGCTGGTGGGCGGGGAAAGCAGGGAATACGAGATTGTTTAATGGGCGGCCGGCTTTTTCAAAACAGTAAAAGCCGCCGGAACAGTGTGAATGCAGTGCAGCGCCGGGGATCGGGTATCGGTGAGTACATGAGAGAGGGCTGCTCAATTCAGTTACTCAGGAGTTTAGCGGTCACCGGTGAGCCCTTCATAGGTGACCGCTAATCAGGGAGTGACACAGACAGAGCCGCAGCATGACAATGAAGTCAGGTGAGGTTCACCCGAGTTCATTCTGACAGTGCGGCTCTGTCTGTGTCTGCTGTCATCTGCCATTCAGCTCTGCAACATGGCTGTCTGTGTCTGCTGTTAGCGGCCATGTAGCAGAGCTGAATGGCAGATGACATAGTAAAAACGCATCTCTACACATTACACACGCTTGGCAAGTCAATAAATAAAAAAAAAAAAAAAGGTGCCCAATGCATACGTCACAGAACACATGATCTAAAGGATCGCACATAAAATTGATCAATTTAACATAGACTACTAACGCTCGTGTGACAGCAAATGAACGACCTACGTGCAATTTCATAAGATCCCGTATGCAACCTGGGCGTGTCACATCGCAAATGCGATTGTACAACTAATTGCAACGTGTAAAACAGGCTTAAGGCATTGATCATAGGTCAGTACATTAAACAGCATACAAAAAGATACCTCAGAGAAACAGCTGATGCACATGGAGCAAAGCCTGTACTACAATACCTGCCGCCTATGAGACTCTTAAGGCCGCTTTACACGCTGCAATATCGTTACCGATTTCGCTAGCGTGCGTACCCGCCCCCATTGGTTGTGCGTCACAGGCAAATCGCTGCCCGTGGCGCACAACATTGCTCAGATCCGTCACACTACTTACCTGCCTAGCGACGTCGCTGTGACTGGTGAACCGCCTCCTTTCTAAGGGGGCAGTTCGTGCGGCGTCACAGCGACGTCACTAAATGTGACGCCGTGGACCCCAGGGGTTACAAGTCACTACACAACACTATACACCCCCTTCCCTGGACAGGTCACACCAGTCAAACATTAAATCCTTGTTGCCACCCTCCAGGGTTGATGTCTACACCAGGTGGGGTGGATCCAGGTGGTTGGCCTCACCCACCGAGGAGTTCACAGCCTGGAGGTGGGAAAAACATAGTTAGTTAGTCCAGTGGTGGTCAAAGAGTCCAGTCCTGGGCAGGAGTGAGGAGTAAGAACTGTGTGTGTCTGGGTCAGACCCCAGGCACTTCCAGCAAGGTCAGCAGATGGTGGTGGCCGTCTGCAGGAGTTGGCGAAGGTCAGCGGAACCGTAGGACCGGGGTCGGACGGTGGCCCGCCGGTATCGAACTGGGGAGCCGATTGGAGCCAAGCACCAAGCAGGGTACTCAGACCCCGACTAAGCTTAAAGCCAACCTCTAGTCAAATTCTCTGATTGCGGTCTGGATCTCAGGGGTTCATTCCCAACCAAGTCCCGATTGAAGGCAACAGCCCAACCATTTCGGATAAGTGCCACCGCCAAGGCCCAGAGATCCAAAGGGCCAGCGTCTGCAGGCAAAAGGGCTCCTCCGGCACATATACATCGGGGAGCAGACTACCGGTGCCCAGGCATTGGAGTCAACATACAAACACAGGTGCAGGGAAACGACAGCCACCATCAACCCATCCAGGGAAACACTGCAGCCGGCTGCAGGCCCCGTCCATCCAGCCGTTTGGTTTACCAGAGACTCTGTCCATCTGTGTCTGAGTGAGTACACCAGTGCCATCCGGACCACGCCGCGCTGCACCACGACCCTGCGAGCCCCATCCTACGGGAATCCAACCCGCCATCGGGCCCCGGGACCAACAGCCCCTACCCACGGAGGGGTCAACACCTAGCTGCTCCCCGCCATCGCTCCCGGGAACCTCGTCACCAGCAGCGGTGGTGCCCACCATCACCACAACCCATGGGTGGCGTCACGAACTCTATCCATCCCAAATCCCCTTTTCACTCGTGGGCGAGGAGCGCTCGAGCTCCGGGTCCGGCCCCGCTCGAGCCACCAAGGAGAAGGCACCGGATCCGGGCGCGATCTCCCCGAGCAGCCCCCGCGACGGGGAAGCTGGCCCCCCCGCCCTCGACACTAAGCGGCCGCCCAATAGAAGCGGAGGGGCGGAGATGAGCAGGACGTAACATCCTGCCCACCTTCTTCCTTCCTCATTGCGGGCGGGACGCAGATAAGGAGAGGTTCCTCATTCCTGCAGTGTCACACGTAGCGATGTAGCGATGAATGACGAACAACATCGTTACTGCAGCAGCAACAATAATCGAGATTAGGGGGGATGTCACCGATTAGCGATTTTGAACGTTTTTGCAACGATTCAAAATCGCTAATAGGTGTCACACGTAACGACATCGCTAATGCAGCCGGATGTGCGTCACAAATTCCGTGACCCCAACGAGATTGCTTTAGCGATGTCATAGCGTGTAAAGCAGCCTTTAGTTTAGAGCCACATAGCATTCTTGTGCAGCTGCACAGTATTGATAAAAATCAGAGGTATGGAGTAGGGATGAATGAACCCAATCTGCAAAGTTCGGGGTTTGTGCCGAACACCAGGTGTTCGGGTTTTGGATTCAAACACAGACTCTTCCCTGCACGTGCGGTTCCTGTTCAGGTTTGTCATCCGAAAAAAGCTTGTTCAAAGGTTGCAGAGCAGCCAATCAGTAAGTTTTTCCAGTGGGCACTTCCATCCCATCACACCCAGGTCATGTATTGGCATGACTGTGATTGGCCAGCATACCACTGTAAAGAAAAAAATGTGGGCTCCAGCTATATTTTTGATAACCAGTGCAGGTAAATCAGCAACTCCAGGCTTCAACCCCAAGTTGTTCACTTTAGCATGGCTGGGTATCAAAAACAGAGGGGATGCCATGCATTTTTTGTAAATTATTTCAGGGTGGGAAGAGCAATGGTTATTGGCGCATCCCTGCATAAAAATAGTTGCCCTCAGCCATCAAAAATCACGGCTGTTATCAAGCTCTAGGTTCGTAATGGAAAGAAGTCTATGATACACACCCATTACTAATTGTGTAAGTCAAAAGAAATAAACACAAAGAAAAATGGAGTCCAGCTATTTCTAGTGAACTGAGTGATGTCTCCGCTTCTCCCACTGCCATCAGTGTGTCCCAGAGTCGGCAGTGATCGGTTGCATTTTCCTTCACTATAGACTTCAGAGCCAAGATCATCATGGGATGTCACGTGGATTACGTCGGACCTACTGGGATGGTTTAGGAGTTAATAAAGGGGAGAATGAAGGTGTATGTGTTTTTTACTTCAAATAAAGGATTTTTCTGTGTGTGTATTTCTTTTGACTTATACGGTTAGGAATGGGGGTGTCTCATAGAGGCATCCTTATTATTAATCTAGGGCTTCATGCCAGCTGTGAATTTTGACAAATCACAGCTGTCATCAACCCCAAATATTACCCTGATTGCCACCGCATCTGTCGCGAGCGGGGGCTACCCGAGGGGCTCGGATCCGGGATCGTGGCTGCGACTCGAGTGGCGACCGGATCGGGTGCTGATGCAGCGGCCCGCTGCCCAGAACACTAATAAAAAAGAGATATTTACAGGGGAAAAGTCTGTCAGTGACACCACCCGTGGGTTGTGGTGAGAGTTGGTAGCACCGCCGCTGCCTGGTGATGGGACGCCCGGGGCTGATGGAGCAGGGCAGCAGGATTGAATCCCCTCCACGGGTAGGGAAGGTGTAGTCCCGGGGCCCAGGTGACCGGGAGTAACTGCTGCGGGAAGTGTCATGCAGGGTTGGAAAAGGGATGAATGGTGTACTCACAGTTCCAAATAATTGCACACAGTTCAGTGGTAAACCAAATTGCCAGTGACCTGTTGCCTCCGGCGGGTGTATTCGGATCCCACACCCTGATGTAGCAAACAGGTGTCCCTTCCTCCTGCACTCAGTGTTTGTGTCTTCAATGGGACAACTCCACTTGAAACGGGGAAGTCCACTCCTGGTACTTTGTATGTTGGGAGCTGTGGCTCGCGAAATCTGACCCTTGGGATCTCAGTGGGTTCTGGCGGACACCATATTCCCTGCGTTGGGCTTCCATTTCACTCTCTAAGCTTACTGTGGAACAAGGCCTGAAACCTTGTCCCCGGCTGGTCAATTGACAAGGGGCTTGAAACCTTCCTCGCCCTAGGGTCCAGGCAGCCCGACTGTGCATGGCCTTCGGACCGGATTCCCATTGTCGGCACCGGTGGGCTACAACCCTGCCCCGGTCCACTTAAGGTCTCCCGCGACCGGATCTCCGTCGCCTGTGGTCCTGCTTGCCGTCTGCCGCCTAGTCAGTAGTCCGGTAGTACAGGGACCCCAACCCCTGACTCCGCTGTCACTCCACACTCCTCTCTCCTCAACTGTCAGTACTGTTCTCCGGTGTTCCCTCCCCTGGCACCTCAGGACCCCTAGGTGGGAACTCCCATCCGCCTGGCCCCGCCCACTGGTGTGCCCCTATTTTCATGGGGGGGGTGACTAGGCTTTGCTGGCTGATGTTGTGCATCTGGGTGTGGGTTTTGTGTTGGTATGCCAAGGAGGATGGAGTCTTGTACCTGAGAGATTTGTACAACCTCTGTGACTACCTGGTTTTGCCAGGGCGTCACACATCAGGACACTCAGGATGAGCCGGATAAAGCACTAGAATTGGCGCATCTAATTGTTGTGCCAATTCTGGGTGACTGTGGGCTGCCATTTTCAGGATTGGAGGTGTCAATAAGCAACCTGATAATACCAACCACCAGCGGTCAGCTTTACCATTCATGGTTATCAAAAATTAGAGGGTATCCCACGTCATTTTTAAAAAACATTATTTATCTAAATAATTTGAAAAAATGATGTGGGGTCCCCTCTATTTATGATAACCAGCCACAGTAAAGTTGACCGCTGGGGGTTGAAGTCCATAGTTGTTTTGTTTTACCAAAACTGGTTATCAAAAATATGGTAGGAGTCCATGCCCTTTTTTATTTCTTTTTACACTTCCATACAGCAAACTGGTCTGCAATGCAGCACAGATGCCGACACACTGGGTGAGGGGCATGTACAGCAGTCTGCAACCAGTCATAGATGCTGGCACAGAGGGTGGGCAGGGTAAGCAGTGAATATTCATGATGCTTAATGAGCGAAGCCTAAAAAGAGTCTGACTGCAGTGTAATCTTCTGGGAAATTTGGTATGTATATCTGTCTTGCGTTTACCCCCATTTAGTTCCCAACTGCAGTCCCCTAGCCCTTACTATGACCATTTTACATCACAGAACTCTTCATCCCCATTGACTTGTATGGGATTCGTTGTCCGGGGTCAAGTTCAGGTCAAGTTCGGTTCCCAAACTGAACTTTTTTTTCAGTCTATACATATTCGGCGAACCTTAATATCCACGGGTCCACTCATCTCTAGTATGGAGAGATTCCATAGAGAGCTAGAAAAAGGATGCACAACTTTGAAGGGCAATAATTAAAACTTTTTCTGTCACCTTTATTATGCTTATACGTCTTACATTGCTCAAGTATTTCAGTATTAATTTATTTCTAAGTGAATTCTTTACCTGGACACCGTCTCCTATCTGTAATATTACACTTTAGATGTATCTGAACTCCAAAAGTTTAAAAAATATCAGAAGATTCTAGTTAAGCATGATGTCACGTCAATGTTTCAGCTAAAAGTGCTAAAGTTAAGTCTTTGTCCAACATCATTGTTCAAATACGTTCTCCACAAAATTAATAGTCAGGGTTCACAAACTCGACATTCACAGCCTGATTATTAATTGCAATGTATGCACCAAATCCGGGGCCTCCTGACCCAAGCTAAACACCCTCATATACAGACACATTTATACACAAATGAGATTGTTGTCCATGCACATATCACGAATTTTGGATGTATGAACATGGCCTTTTTATTAAAGGTCACTTTACATGCTGCGATCTCGCTAGCAAGATCGCTAGCGAGTGTACCCGCCCCCGTTACTGGTGCGTCACGGGCAAATCGCTGCCCGTGGTGCACAACATCGCTCGGACTCGTTACACTACTTACCTGCCTAGCTTCGTTGTTGTGACCGGCGAACCGCCTCCTTTCTAAGGGGGCGGTTCGTTCGGCATCACAACAATGTCACTAAGCGGCTGCCCAATAGAAGCAGAGGGGCGGAGATGAGTGGGTCAAACATCCCGCCCACCTCCTTCCTTCCTCATTGCAGGCGGCCGCAGTTAAGGTGAGGTTCCTCATTCCTGCGGTGTCACACATAGCAATGTGCTGCCTTGGGAACGAGGAACAACCTGCGTCCAGCACCAGCAATCATATTTGGGAAAGGAACGACGTGTCAACGATCAACGATTAGGTAAGTAATTTTGCATCTCAGCGGCATAGAAATACATGCAGCCGACCCGCTCCTGTCGGGAGAGTGTGCGCCGTGCCGGATGATATGATGCGAGACTCGGTGAGTCACTCGCAAGTGTGACTCCGGCCTAAGGTCTGTTTCACACGTCAGTGAAAAACAGACGTTTTTCACTGATGTGTTAAAAACGCATATATCCCTCTGTGTGCTGTGATTCATAGCACACATGGGTTGTCCATGTGCAATCCGTGACCCATGCTCCATGATACGTGATTGCACATGGAGATAAACTCACTTGTCCCCGCTCTTGCTGTCCGTGGTGCTGAAGAGAACCGCGATGCAGCATCCGGCCGCCACTGTGTCACTTCTGCAGCTACTTCCGGGTTGGCTGCCTGCATAAATAAATATGCATACCAGTAATGAGCCAGCCAGCAATCTACGGAGAGCGGATGCCAAACACAGCGTCGCTAGTGAAGGTGAGTTTAAAATGCTTTTCATTTTCAATGTCTGTGTTATTCTGGTACATGTTTCACACACCACACCATGGTGTGTTCATGGGACATCAGTGATGCCAGCAAAAAACGGACATGTCTCCCTGCAGAGAACACAGACACACGTGTACACTGCACGGAGACATGGTAAGTGAAAAATCACTGATGTGTTCGCAGATCCATTGATTATAATGAGTCTGCATATGTCAGTGATTCTGGTACGTATAAAAACTAGCACATACGTTCCAGAATCACTGATGTGTGACTCCAGCCTAACATTGATTCCCTTCTAATGATTAGTAATGAGGATGATAAATTACTTAACAAGACACATTTCTCTTTGTATCTTTCAGCATAGTCCAGATCTGCGTGGTTTCAAAACAACCTTGGTGCTGGTTCTCAGAGAACTCCTGCTAATGAGTATTTGGGGAGTTTTTTAGCTGAGTATTTGTAGCCAAATCCAGGAGTGGGTAAAAAATACAGAAGTGGTGCCCGTGTTTCTATTATACTTTTCATCTGAGTCTTCCACTCCTAGTTGGCCACAAATACTGAGGTAAAAAACTCACTAAATACTCAATGTGCAAATGTGTCTTAAGATGCACCTAATTCATTAAGTGCGCATGCCTCTTGGGGAATTAGTCAAATCTTCCAAATCCAGTCCGCCTCAGCCAGAAATATTACTCAGGACTAGAGATGAGCAGTTCCGTCGAGGCTCGGTTTGCTGGCAGCAAACAAGCCTTGCTCCACAGGCTCGAGCTTGACCCAAAACCCAGATAAAGTCACTGATTGGCAATTTGAGTCTTCATCCACATGTAGCTAGCCGTAAGCAGATCACTTCTGGGGAGGGTAGGCTGGCTTTTTCAAAATTATTTTTTTTTGTTGCACACTACGGGCCGCTTTACACGCTGCGACATCGCTAGCAATTGCTAGCGATGTCGCGTGCGATAGCACCCGCCCCCTGTCATTGTAACGATATGTGGTGATCGCTGCCGTAGCGAACATTATCGCTATGGCAGCGTCACACGCACATACCTGTTCAGCGACATCGCTGTGACTGCTGAACAATCCCTCCCTCAAGGGGGAGGTGCGTTCGGTGTCACCGCAACGTCACAGCGACGTCACTAAGTGTTCGCCCAATCAAAGCGGAGGGGCGGAGACGAGCGGGACGAACATCCTGCCCACCTCCTTCCTTCCTCATTGCTGGCGAGACGCAGGTAAGGAGAAGTTCCTCATTCCTGCGGTGTCACACGTAGCGATGTGTGCTGCCGCAGGAACGAGGAACAACATCGTTACTGCAGCAGCAACGATAATTGAGATTGGGGGATGTCACTGATTAGCGATTTTGAACGTTTTTGTAACGATTCAAAATCGCTAATAGGTGTCACATGCAATGACATCGCTAACGCGGCCGGATGTGCGTCACAAAATCCGTGACCCCAACGACATTGCTTTAGCGATGTCGTAGCGTGTAAAGCCACCTTACATGTGATCACGCTGTTGTTACCTCCAGTGTGCACCATTCAAACACTGCACGCAGCTCACACAGGGCTGAGCACCGAGCGTACCTGAGCACAGCATTGCTCACACGAGTTTTATTCGCACATAAAACATCTGAACACTAGTGATGAGCGAGCATGCTTGTAACTACTCGGTACTCGCACGAGTATCGCTGTACTCGGGCTGCTCGGCGGGGACCGAGTAATCTCGCGATACTCGTGCTGTACTCGTGGTCTTCATTTCTGCATGTTGGCGCTCTTTTGAGAGCCAGCCCTCATGCAGGGATTGGCTGGCAGACCACTGCAATGCCACAGCCCTGTTAGTTGTGGAATTGCAGTGATTGGCCGGCCTGCACAGCGTGACCGAGCCTTTATACCGGCCGGCGCGCTGTGCTCTGCTCACAGCTATCCAGACAGTCAGTGCAGGGAGAGTGTCGCTGATTCAGGGAAAGCTTTGCGGCCCTTTATAGCTTTTTCAGTTGCAGGGCTGCAAACAGTGTGACCAAAAGTCCTTCTCAGGACTATTCTAGTTGTATACAGGCAGGCAGGGTATAGCCAGGTCGGAGTACAGTAGCAGAGTCCTTCTCAGGACTATTGTTGCTATATACAGGCAGGGTATAGCCAGGTCTGAATACAGGCTAGTGACCAGAAGAGTCCTTGTCAGGACTATTGTACCAGTATACAGGCAGGCAGGCAGGGTAGTGGTGACCGTATACCAGCCTTCATCATATCTGGGGCTGGTGTACACAGTGTAAAACAGTCCAGATAGTGTCTGACTTGTCTGTAATTGTCGCTCCCCAAAAAAACCTGTTAGGTTCTTATTGCGTCCGTGCTTGGTTTTTAAAACCGCACGTGTGTGCCTGTTGGTGGCAGCGTACAGGTGCACTTGTGTGCAATTTCCACAAACTTTGATATAACGCACAAGTAGTGAATATACACGTCAGCAGTGCACAGCATTGCAAAATGCGCAAGGGCATTGGCAAGGAACAAGGAAGTGGACGTGATGGTGGTGCAGGCAGAGGCCGAGGTCGTGGGCAAGCTCTAATTTCGCCACAACAAAGGGCCACATCTAGTCGCTCGCACGTCCTGTCCCAAATTCTTGGGGACCGCAGCAGTACACCGCTCTTGAACCAAGACCAGTGTCAACAGGTTGTTAGTTGGATAGCAGATAATGCTTCCAGTCAGATTGGCACCACCACAAACACTCTGTCTTCCACACGGTCAAGTGTCAGTAGCCGTGATACTGCACCGCACATTTCTGAACCTGATCCTCCTTCCTACCACCAGGCTGAGTACACGTCCTCCTCGGACATTAATGATCCCACACTTGGACACTCGGAAGAGCTGTTCATGTTTCCATTCACACATTCTGGCCTCTCGCCAGCTCATATTGAAGTGGGTCATGAGGAGATCGTCTGTACAGATGGCCAAATATTTGAGCAGCCACGTTCTCACGAAGTTGGCAACGTGTCTCAACAAGTGGTGGACGATGATGAGACACAATTGTCAGGAAGTCAGGAGGAGGAGCAGGGTGCGGAAGAGGAAGACGACGTGGTGGATGATCCAGTAACTGACCCAACCTGGCAGGAGGATATGCAGAGCGAGGACAGCAGTGCACAGGGGGAGGGAGGCGTAGCATCACAACAGGCAGTAAGAAGCAGGGTGGTGGCCCCAGGCAGAAGTCAGGCAACCGTTCCCCGGAACAACACGACGACACAAGGTGCCTGTACAAATGTTAGGTCTTCCCGAGTCTGGCAGTTTTTTAAGTTGGATCCAGATGATTCAAAAAAGGCCATTTGCAACACCTGCCGTGCCAGCATCAGCAGGGGTACCAAAACTAGCAGCCTGACCACCACCAGCATGATCAGGCACATGTCAGCCAAGCACCCGACTTTGTGGGAAGTACAACAGAGTCGAGGAGCAGTGCTTGCTGATGTCACTGCTACGTCTTCGCTGGTTGTGCATGCGAGCCAATCCCCTGTCCATGCTGCCTGCGAACAAGCCTCCTCCACTCCTGCACCTGCAGTTGCCTACGCAGAAAGAACACCATCATCAAGCACGTCCTTGTCCCAGCGCAGCGTTCAGTTATCCATTCAGCAAACCTTTGAACGCAGGCGCAAATACACTGCCAACACCCCACATGCCACAGTTCTAAATGCTAACATTTCGCGACTGCTTGCGCTGGAAATGTTGCCTTTTAGGCTGGTGGAGACAGAAGCATTCTGTGACCTGATGGCGGCAGCTGTCCCACGTTACTCGGTCCCCAGCCGCCACTATTTCTCCCGGTGTGCCGTCCCCGCGTTGCATAACCACGTGTCACAAAACATCACACGTGCCCTGAACAACGCTGTTTCACCCAAGGTCCACCTAACCACAGACACGTGGACAAGTGCTTGTGGGCAAGGCCGCTACATCTCGTTGACGGCACACTGGGTTAATATTGTGGAAGCTGGGACCCAGTCTGAGCGAGGGACGGAACACGTCCTTCCCACACCAAGGTTTGCAGGCCCTACCTCAGTCAGTGTTTCACCCACACTCTACAGCTCCGGAATGTCATGCTCTTCAGCCTCCTCCTCCTCCTGCGCATCCTCATCCACTGTACCCTCCACACCAGTCACAAGCTGGAAGCACTGCAGCACTGCCTCGGCGAAGCGGCAACAGGCTGTGCTGAAGCTAATCTGCATAGGTGACAAACCCCACAATGCAGAAGAGCTGTGGACAGCTCTGAAACAGCAGGCAGATCACTGGCTCACACCTCTGAACCTAAAGCCAGGAAAGGTCGTGTGTGACAATGGTAAGCTGCCTGTCTCGTGACCCTCGCGTTAAGAACATCTTGGCCGACAATCATTACTGGTTGGTAACACTGTTAGACCCACGCTACAAGGAGAACTTTTTGTCTCTTATTCCCGTGGAGGAGAGGTCAACCAAAATGCAGCAGTTCCGGAAGGCCATAGTCACGGAAGTAGGCAAAGCATTCCCCTCACAAAACGCTAGCGGCATAGGTCAGGAATCAGTGGACAACCGAGGCGTACAGCCGAGAGAGGCACAAGTCCAATCCGCCAGAGGTAGGGGAACAGTCTTTAAGATGTGGGACAGTTTTCTCAGCCCCTCACGTACCACAGCCCCTGAGGTGCGGGGTAGTGCCACAAGAAATCCTAAGTTTGCCCAGATGCTGAAGGAGTACCTTGCAGATCGAACAACTGTACTCCGACATTCCTCTGTGCCTTACAATTATTGGGTATCCAAGCTGGACACGTGGCATGAATTGGCTCTCTACGCCTTGGAAATCCTGGCCTGCCCTGCTGCTAGCGTTTTGTCAGAGCGTGTTTTTAGTGCCGCAGGTGGAATCATTACAGATAAACGCACCCGCCTGTCAACTGAAAATGCTGACAGGCTGACTCTGATCAAGATGAACAAGGGTTGGATTGGGCCAGACTTCACCACACCACCAGCAAATGAGAGCGGAATTTAAAGTTTGCCATGTACCTCCACTCACCCATGGGTACACACTTCTGGACTTTGGATAATCGCTGGACTGCTCCTCCTTCTCCTCATGCGCCACCATGATGATGACCGTTACAAATTGCAATACTTAGGCCTTTGTTTCAGGTATACCCCCAGTGGTAAATTTTTTCGCCCATTCTTTGCAGAATGGAAATTACAACGACAGGAGACCCGCTCCTTTGCAATGGGAACAATGTTTTGAGGCCCTCATGCACGTCTCTACCCAGGGACAACGTGGAGCCTCCCAATTTTTGGCTGCCCTGCCTAAGGGCTATACTACAATAGACCCACTTCCTTACAATGGGCACTTCAGGTTTACAGGCCATCATGCACGTCTCTATCCAGGGACAATGTGGAGCCTCCCAATTTTTGGCTGCCCTGCCTAAGGGCTATACTACAATAGACCCACTTCCTTACAATGGGCACTTCAGGTTTACAGGCCATCATGCACGTCTCTATCCAGGGACAATGTGGAGCCTCCCAATTTTTGGCTGCCCTGCCTAAGGGCTATACTACAATAGACCCACTTCCTTACAATGGGCACTTCAGGTTTACAGGCCATCATGCACGTCTCTATCCAGGGACAATGTGGAGCCTCCCAATTTTTGGCTGCCCTGCCTAAGGGCTATACTATAATACACCCACTTCCTGACAATGGACACTTAATGTTTTGAGGCCCTCATGCACGTCTCTACCCAGGGACAACGTGGAGCCTCCCAATTTTTGGCTGCCCTGCCTAAGGGCTATACTACAATAGACCCACTTCCTTACAATGGGCACTTCAGGTTCACAGGCCATCATGCACGTCTCTATCCAGGGACAATGTGGAGCCTCCCAATTTTTGGCTGCCCTGCCTAAGGGCTATACTACAATAGACCCACTTCCTTACAATGGGCACTTCAGGTTTACAGGCCATCATGCACGTCTCTATCCAGGGACAATGTGGAGCCTCCCAATTTTTGGCTGCCCTGCCTAAGGGCTATACTACAATAGACCCACTTCCTTACAATGGGCACTTCAGGTTTACAGGCCATCATGCACGTCTCTATCCAGGGACAATGTGGAGCCTCCCAATTTTTGGCTGCCCTGCCCAAGGGCTATACTATAATACACCCACTTCCTGACAATGGACACTTAATGTTTTGAGGCCCTCATGCACGTCTCTACCCAGGGACAACGTGGAGCCTCCCAATTTTTGGCTGCCCTGCCTAAGGGCTATACTACAATAGACCCACTTCCTTACAATGGGCACTTCAGGTTTACAGGCCATCATGCACGTCTCTATCCAGGGACAACGTGGAGCCTCCCAATTTTTGGCTGCCCTGGCAAAGGGCTATACTAAAATAGACCCACTTCCTTACAATGGGCACTTCAGGTTTACAGGCCATCATGCACGTCTCTATCCAGGGACAATGTGGAGCCTCCCAATTTTTGGCTGCCCTGCCTAAGGGCTATACTACAATAGACCCACTTCCTTACAATGGGCACTTCAGGTTTACAGGCCATCATGCACGTCTCTATCCAGGGACAATGTGGAGCCTCCCAATTTTTGGCTGCCCTGCCTAAGGGCTATACTACAATAGACCCACTTCCTTACAATGGGCACTTCAGGTTTACAGGCCATCATGCACGTCTCTATCCAGGGACAATGTGGAGCCTCCCAATTTTTGGCTGCCCTGCCTAAGGGCTATACTACAATAGACCCACTTCCTTACAATGGGCACTTCAGGTTTACAGGCCATCATGCACGTCTCTATCCAGGGACAATGTGGAGCCTCCCAATTTTTGGCTGCCCGGCCTAAGGGCTATACTATAATACACCCACTTCCTGACAATGGACACTTAATGTTTTGAGGCCCTCATGCACGTCTCTACCCAGGGACAACGTGGAGCCTCCCAATTTTTGGCTGCCCTGCCTAAGGGCTATACTACAATAGACCCACTTCCTTACAATGGGCACTTCAGGTTTACAGGCCCTCATGCACGTCTGTATGCAGGGGCATTGGTGAACCTCACAATTTTGGACTGCCCTGGCAAAGGAAAATACTACAAAGACTCACTTCCTCAAAATGGGCACATTAGACTCAAGAGGCCTTCATGTACGTCTCTTCTCAGGGACATCGGAGTGCCACACAATGTTTTCACGTAAAATCTTTCATGTATTAATCTCAAAAAGTAACATACACCAGCTCTATCTCACTATTGGGTATGTGCCCTTAACATTTCCGCCATGAAAAATCATTTTGGGGTCATTTTGGAAGGTTTTCTGGTGAGTCCGTAAAAATGGCGTAAAACGCGGACAAAATTGTTCACAGCTGTGACTTTTCAGTGATAAATGCTTCAAGGGGTCTTCCCCATGCTGTTGCTATGTCATTTGAGCACTCTTCTTAGACTTTTGTGACATTTTTAGGGTTTCTCCATGCTGCCGGGGGGTCATTTCACAAAAATACTCGGGTCTCCCATAGGATAACATTGGGCTCGTTGCTCGGCCCGAGTACACGAGTATCTTGGGAGGCTCGGCCCGAGCTTCGAGCACCCGAGCTTTTTAGTACTCGCTCATCACTACTGAACACCGAACCAGAACCTTGATTTTTAAACTTGGTATTCGGTTCGAAAACTGAACTTCAAGTTCGCTCATGTGTACTCAGGACTGAAGTAAATTTTGATTAATTTGCCTTGGAGGGGTTTCACCATGCCCCTCCACCATACTCCACCTCAGATCCAACCACTTTGGTGTAGCTGGACGGGAATGATGTAAAAACTCCAAACTCGCACAAATTTTTTTGCTTTTCAACGAGTTTTCTGTCATAATTACATATTAACACATTGATAGATGAGGCCCATAATCTGAAAAGTGCCTCATGTGAAAATGTTACTTTTGTAAATTGTCTGTGTAGTTTGTAGGTGCTCTATGCTGCAATACAGTCATATGAAAAAGTTTGGGCACCCCTATTAATGTTAACCTTTTTTCTTTATAACAATTTGGGTTTTTGCAACAGCTATTTCAGTTTCATATATCTAATAACTGATGGACTTAGTAATATTTCTGGATTGAAATGAGGTTTATTGTACTAACAATCCGTATTTAAACAAAATTTGACCGGTGCAAAAGTATGGGCACCTCAACATAAACGTGACATTAATATTTTGCAGATCCTCCTTTTGCAAAAATAACATCCCCTAGTCACTTCCTGTAGCTTTTAATGAGTTCCTGGATCCTGGATGAAGGTATATTTGACCATTCCTGTTTACAAAACAATTCTAGTTCAGTTAAGCTTGATGGTCGCCGAGCATGGACAGCACGCTTCAAATCATACCACAGATTTTCAATGATATTCAGGTCTGGGGACTGGGATGGCCATTCCAGAACATTGTAATTGTTCCTCTGCATGAATGCCTGAGTAGATTTGGAGCGGTGTTTTGGATCATTGTCTTGCTGAAATAGCCATCCCCTGCGTAACTTCAACTTCGTCACTGATTCTTGCACATTATTGTCAAGAATCTGCTGATACTGAGTTGAATCCATGCGACCATCAACTTTAACAAGATTCCCGGTGCCGGCATTGGCCACACAACCCCAAAGCATGATGGAACCTCCACCATATTTTACTGTGGGTAGCAAGTGCTTTTCTTGGAATGCCGTGTTTTTTTGCCTCCATGCATAACACCTTTTTGTATGACCAAACAACTCAATCTTTGTTTCATCAGTCCACAGGACCGTCTTCCAAAATGTAACTGGCTTGTCCAAATGTGCTTTTACATACCTCAGGCGACTCTGTTTGTGGCGTGCTTACACGTCTTCTTTCGTATCACTCTCCCATACAGCTTCTCCTTGTGCAACGTGCGCTGTATTGTTGACCGATGCACATTGACACCATCTGCAGCAAGATGAAGCTGCAGGTCTTTGGAGGTGGTCTGTGGATTCTCCTTGACTGTTCTCACCATTCTTCTTCTCTGCCTTTCTGATATTTTTCTTGGCCTGCCATTTCTGGGCTTAACAAGAACTGTACCTGTGTTCTTCCATTTCCTTACTATGTTCCTCACAGTGGAAACTGACAGTTTAAATCTCTGAGACAACTTTTTGTATCCTTCCCCTGAACAACTATGTTGAATAATCTTTGTTTTCAGATCATTTGAGAGTTGTTTTGAGGAGCCCATGATGCCACTCTTCATAGGAGATTCAAACAAGAGAACAACTTGCAAGTGGCCACCTTAAATACCTTTTCTCATGATTGGATACACCTGCCTATGAAGTTCAAAGCTCAATGAGGTTACAAAACCAATTTAGTGGTTTAGTAAGTCAGTAAAAAGTAGTTAGGAGTGTTCAAATCAAGAAATTGATAAGGGTGCCCATACTTTTGCACTGGTCAAATTTTGTTTAAATGCAGACTGCACATTTTCTGTTAGTACAATAAACCTCATTTCAATCCAGAAATATTACTCAGTCCATCAGTTATTAGATATATGAAACAGAAATAGCTGTTGCAAAAACCAAAATTGTTATAAAGAAAAAAGGTTAACATTAATAGGGGTGCCCAAACTTTTTCATATGACTGTATCTGGACATCTTCAAGGGTGATAAGGTAGACTTCTCCTGCTTTACCTATACCATATTGTTGGTTGATAATGCCATTGGTGTATACTAGGTTACATATTAGAGTAATTTAAAATCAGCACTGCAGCACTTTTGTATAAGAGAAAATGATGTGAAATCATCTGGAGGAAACGAATATTGAAACAAGATGCTTCTTATCAGGATTTATTGACATCATACTTAGAAATGCTCCCCCCGCTCAATCCTTTACAATTAGCAAGCAGCGGTCCTCTAGAGATTACGTACAGCCATTAATTCCATTTTCCAGTTTACCAAAATCTGTCTTCAGTGTGTGTTGACTATTAAGTCAGGACTGATTTTCTGCCCTTGAGGACTGAACTGGAATGAATCTGATTTATAGGGACGCATCTGGACATAACAGATCAAAAGAGATGTACAGCTAGCTCCGTCTACTCAACTCTTTTCTGCGCTTACGTCTCAGACTTTGTACTTTCTAACATTCTTCCCCGTTTAATTATTTCATAGACATTGTCTGTTTCCACTGCTAATCACTATTGCCCATCAAGTTCCCTTTTTCTTCTTCAATGCATAAATAAATTCTGCTTTTATATATTTTTCCATGGTTGTGTATTTTATTTATAAAGTCTGTGGCTTCTATCATGTAGCAATAGTATCAATTAAAAGGGATCTGCCGCTAATATGTTACTACCCCATCGAAGAGCAGCATAATGTAGGGAAAAGATCCTGATTCCAGCGATGTGTCACTTATTTGGCTGCTTGCTGTCATCTTGATAAAATCACTTGTTTTCTCTGTTGCAGATTTATTAGTCCTCTGAATGCTGAGGTCTGTATAACACCACCCACACCACTGATTGGCAACTTTCTGTGTACACTGTGCATAGTGAGAAAGCTGACAATCAGTGGTGAGGGCGGGGTTATACAGTGCTCATGGCAGCAGGCTTGCTAGTTATTTTTTCAAAATTATAGCAAGCAGTCCTGTAAGTGACACATCGCTGGAATCGGGGTCTCTGTCTCTACAGTATGCTGCTCTCAGATAAGGTTGCTAAACCAGGTGACGGATTCCCTTTAAATGAAATTTTATCAAGGATTGCTCATTCAGCATGTACTGTATATTCACTATATGTAACTGTAATATTACAGCAGATTCTAGAACGATGCCATAAAGAATCACTCCCATCTATATATTTTTTAAAGAGAACCTGTCAGGTGCAATATGCATCCAGAACCATGAGCAGTTCTGGGTACATATTGCTAATCCCTGCCTAACCCTCCCTGCATCTAGCAGCATACATAAAAAGATCTTTAGAAAAAGTATTTCTAAATATCCTTTATGATATGCTAATGAGCACAGGGACTAGTCACAAGGCTGTTAGTTCCTGCGCTCATTCTGCCCACAGGGGCGTGCCAACATGCTATTTAATGCCCACTATCCAAGCATCATCATCAGCAGTGACACGCATAACTGTTTCAGTTGCACTGCCTCAGGAGGGCAGATCAAAGTGCGCTTGCACAAGAGCACTATGGAGGTCTCTATATGGATGATGTAGGATGCATCATCTACATTGAGCTGAGAAATGTGCAGATTGCTGCAGGAGAAGAATCTGGCATGCCCAATAATGGACATTGTTAGCAGCTTCTCCTGAAATAATAGCTGCCCTTGCTGTGCATTAGGCACACCTTACATGCTGTAAGGCTTGAAAAGCGTGCTTTGGATAGTACCACCATGACTGCACATGAAGGTATGAGAGACATACCAGTTGCACAGCACAACTAGCACCCAAAGGGCTAGCTTAAAGTCTCGTACCAATGAGTGGAAGACTTAAGGCTACTTTACACACTGCGATATCGGTCCCGATATCGCTAGTGTGGGTACCCGCCCCCATCTGTTGCGCGACACGGGCATATCGCTGCCCGTGCCGCACAACATCGCCCAGAGCCGTCACACATACTTACCTGTCCGGCGACGTCGCTGTGACGGGCGAACCGCCTCCTTTCTAAGGGGGCGGTCCATGCGGCGTCACAGCGACGTCACTGAAACGTCACTGAACCGCCGCCCAATCGCAGCGGAGGGGCGGAGATGAGCGGGACGTAACATCCCGCCCACCTCCTTCCTTCCGCATAGCGGCCGGGAGGCAGGTAGGGAGAGGTTCCTCGCTCCTGCGGCGTCACACGCAGCGATGTGTGCTGCCGCAGGAACGAGGAACAACCTCGTTAATGCTGAAGTAACGATAATTGGGAATGGACCCCCGTGTCGCCGATTAGCGATTTTTCACTGTTTTGCAACGATGCAAAATCGCTAATCGATGTCACACGCAACGGCATCGCTAATGCGGCCGGATGTGCGTCACGAATTCCGTGACCCCAACGACTCCGCATTAGCGATGTCGTAGCGTGTAAAGCCCGCTTTACTCTGAGTTGCACCCACCAATAGAGGTATGAAAATTGGGACCTGGCCGACCCATTCTCAGGGATACTCCTGTGAGGTTCCCAATTCAAAAACTAGACTTCTTTGCCATGCTCAGGATAATAGCACTACTGCAATGCAAATTTGTATCAAATTGTGATAGTTAAGCCACATTTTTGAGTCATCTGCTGTTACGGCCCCTGGGTCTGTTGCTCCACGTTCCCCTTCTTCCCCTTCTGCTTCTCGTTTGCGTCGTTCCAGTCATTTGAGAACTTCTTAGCTTCCTGAGTCTAAAGTGGGCTTTAAAAAGGATTTTGTGACGCACATCCGGCCGCTGTAGCGATGCCGTTGTGTGTGACACCTATGAGCGATTTTGCATCGTCGCAAAAACGTGCAAAATCGCTCATTGGCGACATGCGGGTCCATTCTCAAATATCATTACTGCAGCAGTAACGAAGTTGTTCCTCATTCCTGCAGCAGCAGACATCGCTCCATGTGACACCGCAGGAACGAGGAAGCTCCCCTTACCTGCCTCCCGGCCACAATGCGGAAGGAAGGGGGTAGGCGGGATGTTCGTCCCGCTCATCTCTGCCCCTCCGCTTCTATTGGGCGGCAGTTCAGTGACGCTGCTGTGACGTCGCTGTGACCCGGAACGAACCGCCCCCCTTAAAAAGGAGGCGGTTCGCCGGTCACAGCGACGTCGCAGGGAAGGTAAGTAGTGTGACGGGTCCGGGCGATGTTGTGTGACACGGGCAGAGATTTGCCCGTGTTGCACAACCAATGGGGGCGGTTACGCTTGATGGCGATATCGGTACCGATATCGCAGTGTGTAAAGCGGCCTTAAGTCCCAATTTTGAGCTACTGAGCATGCTCACGGACTTAGTCATTTCTGAGGCTAAGTGTGTACTCTGTTCTGAGCATATCTGCGATGTGGCATTACAGGATTGGCCATGGGTGATGTCACAGATGATGCGGGGATCACATTGTCCTCGGCATGTGACGTGGCATTACATGATTGGCCGAGGGTAATGTCACTTCTGTCGTTGCTCGTTACTATTGGCCCAGGGTCATTCCTGTTAATTATCCTCCTTTTTGTGGGTGGAGCCAAGTTTATAAAGGGCCCTGGAGCCCGCCTCTCGGCGCTCAGTCGTTACATGTGCTTGTGTGCGAGTAGACGCTGCATGCGAGTCTGCATAATATCCCCGCTACCAATATCTATAGTGGTACCAGGTTAGGCAGGGACCTAGTACCAATTCGGGTGTCGTTATACCCGCTTTCCATGCTTTCGGGGAGTCGGGCTAGGTAGGAACTTCTCCCCCTTCGCTCCTGTTTACTCTCTGCGGATAGCATAGAGAGTTCCTTGGCTCCTTATAGTGCGGTTAGCACACGGGGCTTAGACAGGGACTTGCACTTGAGCTATTTCAGAGAAAGCTATTGCTCTCTGTTATCAGTTGTCATATTACACTTCCTCTATGAGCATAATAGAGGTTAGTTCTTAGGTTTGCCTGTGACCATTAACAGGAGACCTGTGCATTCTCTCCTTACCTAGGAGCATAGTGTATGCTTTGTTAATTTACTAGCTTACTTCTGTGAAGTAACAGAAGTATTTCTTATTTGTATGGGGTAGTCACCCTAACTTATTTATTTGCTACCAAATATTAGTTTATGCTAATACGGTACTCGCTGTGAGTTAAACAGGGTGTGTCGTACTAGTCCTTGTGTTGCTGTGAAGTAACAGGAACAAGTACTACTTCTGTGGTACAGACACCCTTTTCTGCTGTCACTAGCAGCAGTTGCACGGTGGGCCCTGACTGCCTGTTACTCATAATTAGTTATAATACCAGGCAACCCCGTAACATCTGCTCATAACATAGACACTGCTACAGGCATATCACAGGCAGGGGCCTTGTTACAAATTATGCATGGAAGCCCAAACGTTTCAGGTCACACTGAAGCGATCTATTAGAATCCATATAGATGGACTGATTGGTGATTTGTAGAGATGACTAGGTCACTTCTCGTAACCCCTGTTCATGGCCCAGGTTAGTTGTCTTTGGCCATGGGCCGGATCTGTGCACAATTTTTCTTAAATGCCAGGATTCTCAGCGTATGATTAGCTGGGCTGGCAGGTTACATCAGTGTGGTGTGCGGCACATAGGTGACATCTTGCCTGACTGGTTAGTTATAAACCAAGTCTGGGGATTTTGGAAAATAAGTAAAGTTGCACAGCTCCTGTCCAGAGCCAGAGTCTACTGACCTTGACCATGCAACATGGTTGCCCAAAGTGTTCTGCTCATTTCTAGTGGCATTTTTAGACAATATAAACATTCTGTGTGCTTAAACTATCATTGCACATCCAGTTTACAAATGACAACGTGCTGTCAAAAATGATGATTTTGTTAAAAATCACATCCAGTCAACAAATATGCATTTTGCTTGTTTGTTGGGTGATTCCTCTAAAACGAATAATGATGAGCGAGCATGCGCAGTATGCGCAGTACCACAACGAGCAGTCGGACGCTCGGATGGGCATGACTCGATTAACTAGTATAATGAAAGACTATGGGGGACTCGAGAAATTTTCGGAAATATTTTCTAGAAAAATGCTCGAGTTCCACATAAACTTCCATTATACTCGGGTACTCGGGTCTAGCATGTTCGAGCATCAAACAGCTTGCTATGATTACTGAGCACCCGAGCATGGTAGTGCTCGCTCATCACTATTAACGAACATTTTCCTGTGAACGCTTATTTCCGCTTATTAGATTGTCTGAATGGGCCTTTATTTTGGCCAGAAAAGGGGATCATTTTTGTGACAATGATATATATTTGATGATTATTCATTTAATAATCAGCATATTTTTTCACAATATAGCTCTTCCCTTTAGAGATGAAATGAAAGCACAATGGCACATTCACAAATTAGAGATTCTGGATGATAAGTTTTCAAACACCTATTTTTTTTCTCAACATAAACCAAGAAAACTGAAATTCCACATCTGTAATATATCTAATGTAACTGCATTCTGGTCTCTGCTGAATGTGACCAGTTCTCAGGCCTTTAGCTTTTTCCTGTTTCCTTTAAAGCAATTTTTTGGCATTCCAGTGCGTTTAGTTCATCTAAAAATAGGTCTATTGTTACATCTTAACATGATGACCAAAAGCATTTCATTCCTATATATTTAACAGACAAAGTAGCCAAATAAAACTAAAACATGTACAACTATAAATGAATCATAAATCAATCCACTCTGTTGCGTGTACAGTGGTGTGAAAAAGTGATTGTCCCCTTCCTGATTTCTTTTTCCTTTGCATGTTTGTCACACTTAAAAGTTTCAGATCACCAAAAAAATGTTTATATTAGACAAATATGCAGTTTATAAATGAAGGTCTTTATTATTAAGAGAAAAATAAATCTAAACCTATAGGGCTCTGTGTGGAAAAATGATTGCCCCCTAAACTTAATAACTGGTTGGGCCACCCTTATCAGTAACAACTGCAATCTGGGGCTGCAGAAAAGATCACTGCCGACTTCAAGTGGGCCCCCCGTTTGTCCAGGGCCCCGGCACTAGGTGACAGTGGCGCTGCCCACATTGCCTTCCATATAATAAAATGGGTCCCACATAGTCCTCCAAAAAGTGCAGCGGGCCCCACACAGCCCTTCAGTATATTGGGCCCCCCACTGCCTTTCATACGGATACGGTATAATGCCCTCACATTGCCTTCCATATTGTATAATGCCCTCACATTGCCTTCCATATAGCATAATGCCCCTACATGGCCTTCCATGTAGTATAATGCCCTCACATTGCCTTCCATATAGTATAATGCCCTCACATTGCTTTCCATATAGTATAATGCCCCCACATTGCCTTCCATATAGTATAATGCCCTCACATTGCCTTCCATTCACCACCCCTGACATAGGCATCCGCCGAAACACATGTCCGTCGGGTGGGGCGCCATCCTGGTTGTGCGGTGCGACAACTATTGGTAAGCAAAATCATTATATATACATGCTTTAATATGTAACTACTTGCTGTCTCCCTCATTGGGCTCACATGGATCTCATTCCAACATGAGGATATTGCTTTATATGTAGTGACATGGTTACTGATCATAATTTCCGGTTTTGGATGAGATCCATACATTGTTTGCTATTAATTACATCCTTGTGGTCCGCACCGGATTTTGCACCCCCATTTTTGTATGTCTATCTTTGTACTTTGCACTTTGCATTAATAAATACCATATTCACATAGGAAGTCTGATCGCATTTTCTTTGGTTTTTGGGTTCTGTTGGGCGATTTTTCCATGGTCCTTATATACCACACATTTGGTTAACCATATGCATTGTAGCATTTATCATCTTGATTATGGCAGTGTGGATGTTGAAAAGTAACCATATCCTCACATTGCCTTCCATATAGCATAATGCCCCCACATTGCCTTCTGTATAGAATAATGTTCCTACATTGCTTTCCATATAGTGCACTGAGCCCCACAAAGTTCTCTATATAGTATAATATGCTCCATATAGTATAATGTGTCCCACATTGACTTCTATAATGGGACCTTCAGTGTACTCACTGATTTAAAAAATAAAAAATACTCACTTTGTCTCATTCCCCACTGCTCTGGTATCCTCAGCGTGTGTTCTGCAGCTCTTCACTGCTCGACACAGCGGGCGCGATGAAGTGATGTCATCGCATCCACTGCACTGAGCTATCAGAGCGCAGACATCCCTGAAGAAAAATGGAAGAGAGAGTGGACAGCAGATAGAGGAGCAGAGCGGATAGCAGAGCAAAGCATATAGTGGAACAGAGTGGAGTGAAGCAGACCATGGAGCAGAGAGGACAGCAGAGCACTCTCTTCCATCATTGCTTTCAACTGTATTGGCATCCGTGATTTATTTTCCAAGCAAATCCCTATTCTGGGGTCTGACAAAATCCAATTAGGGGGTGCCACAACGATCCATGTTCACTGTCCCAGTCAATGAAGAACAGAATGTTCCCCGTTGGCTAGGAGAGCAGTGCCTGCACTCACACACTGCTGTGAGACGCAGTCCAGTGACCTAAGATAAACTGATGAGGTCAGCCTAGGCCACCCAGCAGTGTGAGCAGCTGTGTGCATGACGAGCACGGACGTCATGAGGTTAGCTCAGTTCATTACCTGAGGCAATGAACTTTGCTTGTCTCATGACATCATCGAGTATCACCAAGTATCCCGAGAGACCGCGACGGCACCGCTCGTCACAGGCATTCGCCACCTGCGATACTTGATGTGAGAACGTGGCGGTCATAAAACTCAGTGACGAGACCTGATGTCACGAGTTCAGCGGAGTTCATCACCACATGTAATGAACTGAGCTAACTTCATGAGGTCAGCACTCGTCATGCCCGCAGTTGCTCAAACGCTGCACTGTGAGCCCCTGCGGTGACCTGGTCTTACCTCATCATGCTCTCTTAGGTCACTGACCTGCTTCTCATAGCAGGGTGTGAGTGCACCCATTGATTTGTATTTCCAAGTACGGAGCAAATCATAGCATGCTGCGATTAGCCATGCACGCAGGAGAATACAAGTGATAAAAGTAGCAGATGTGATCTGTTCTATTGGTTAACATTGGTGCGAGCGCAATGCTATATTTTCTCGCATTGCACATGCAGATTTTATATGCAGATGTGACTGCACCTGTTACTCCCTGGCTTATCAGGTCGTCACAGTGTATTGTGCAATCTGCACTTCTGCACAGTAACCACCCTCCTTGGTTAATGGATCCCAGTCCTTTGGTGTTGTTAAAAGCTTGTCCAATCAAAATCCTAGGAACACTTCCCACTTGAACCTACCAGACACACCATTGGGGGGCCTAAAGGGAATAGGGCTGCCCACATGGGGGGATGGTGAGGAGAAAGTAAGGACAGTGTCAGTTGACAGTAGAGAGTTGAGAGTTGAGAGTGAAGGAGAGAGGAGGTGAAGTGACTCTCGTGAGGAGAGGCCAATGAGGAGAGCTCCTGTATACTAGATCGCAGACGTTGGTCTGGGCCTGGTAGGAGCTGGAACCCTGGTCGCAGGGGACAATGTCAAGGGGCACGGACTGCCGAGGAGGGCAGCCGGCGGCCTTGAGCTATCACCGGACAGGGGCCAGGGCACAACTGGGTACGTGGACCCCAGGCCGGAAAGTAGCTTCAAGCATTCCGGTAATTTACCCGACGGGGGTGAAGACTTCAAGTGTCATCCCCAACCTGCTCCAAAATCGGGGTACTATCGCACCGATGGGATAGGACTTTCCCACTACAGTCCAAAGAAATCCTACGCGTGAACCCTGAGAGCAAGCTCACTCTGTTAGCCATACGGGTGAGCGGGACCCGGAGAGTTTCATACCAACGGGTTCAATCGAGACTAAGGTGCCAGGGATAGGGCCACAGACCAACAACACCACCAAGGGCACGGATCCAGGTGTGTTCCCCGTAGACTACCATGGTGCTCAGAACTTTGCTTTACAAGCTGTCGGTGTGGTTATTCTGGGACTGAGTGAGTACATTGGAAACCCCTGCACCTATCCCCCAACGGCATCCAAATAGCATCCATCATCTACAGGCCCCGGGACACAAACCCCCTACCCACGGAGGGGTTAAACATCAGGCTGCCACACCCTCATCACCGGGCTACTCAACGGCAGCGGTGGTCCCTCACATTACCACACACCGTGGGTGGCGTCACGAACTTTCCAAAATCCCCCAGTACATATTTCCCCCCTTCTTGTAATCGAATGTCCATGTGACCCCCGGGTCCGGAGACCCCTTGAGCCACCGTGGATCCAGATCCAAGTGGCGGCAGCAACCCGGTTGCTTGCACGGGGGCGGTACACACCCATAAAGTGATATACAGACTAAGTAGTAGTAGGACAGCAAGACTATGGTTCTCTGCTCTACAGTTTAATCCCTTTACTCTCAGACTGTTTTCACCTTCCTAACCAAGGCCAAATTTTACAATTCTGACCAGTGTCACTTTATAAGGTTAGAACGCTGGAACGCTTAAAGGGATATCAGTAATTCTGAGTATGTTTTTCGTAACATATTGTACTTCATATTAGTGGTAAATTTTGCATTTGTTTAAGTAAATATAAAAAATTTGACAGACGTGAAAATATAGCAATTTTCGAACTTTGAGCTTTTATGCTCTTAAAACAGATGGATATATCACACAAAATCATTAATAGATAACATGTCTACTTTACATCAGCACCATTTTTGAAACATCACTTTTTTTTGTTAGGAAGTTAGAAGTCTTAAAAGTTTATCAGCAATTTCTCATATTTACATAAAAATTGCAAAACAAATTTTTGGGGGACCACATCACATTCGAAATGACTGAGAGGCCTATGTGACAGAAAATACTCAAAAGGGACACCATTTTGAAAACTACACTCATCAAAATTAAACAACAAATACAGTTATTGAGTAACAACCACAATCAAATAAATACAGGATGATCAAGCAATATTGTGATTAATTAGAATCTTTTTTTAAATAAAGCAACTAAGACTTAGCTTTTAATACTACCTTTTTAAAAAAAGGTCACCACTCTAACCCATGTGATTAAAATCATAACAACCGCATGCATAATATTTCTATTTTGGTCCTTATACGCTAGGAACCAATACATTTTAAGAAGACGTGATACTGCAATTCCTTCACAATATACCATTGATTAGAAAAATCGGAACAATCTCACCTGATCTTCTTAGAACTTTCTAGGGTCCAATTTATGAATACACTGGAACCCAGATTTGCCATCTGTTTCTCCAAACGCGTTTCCTCACAAGATTCCTCAGGGAAGTCAACTACATGGCATTCTTAGGTATTCCTACATATTAGTCCATACATCAGGACTTAAGGGGGCTTTACACGCTACGATATCGTTAATGTTTTGTCGTCGGGGTCAAGTTGTTAGTGACGCACATCCGGCGTCATTAACGATATTGCAGTGTGTGACACTGACCAGCGACCTTAAGCGACCTCAAAAATGGTGAAAATCGTTCACCATGGAGAGGTCGTCCCAAACTCAAAAATCGGTAATGGTTGTTTATCCAGGTGGTTCATCGCTCATGCAGCAGCACACATCGCTATGTGTGACACCGCAGGAGCGAGGAACGTCTCCTTACCTGCCGCCGGCCACAATGAGGAAGGAAGGAGGTGGGCGGGATATTACGTCCTGCTCATCTCCGCCCCTCCGCTTTGATTGGCCGGCAGCTTAGTGACGTTGCGGTGACGTCGCTGTGATGCCGAACGTCCCTCCCCCTTGAAGGAGGGATTGTTCGGCAGTCACAGCGACGACGACGACCAGGTAAGTATGTGTGACGCTGCCGTAGCGATAATGTTCACTACGGCAGCGATCACAAACAATCGCATGCGCGACGGGGGCGGGTACTTACACGCTCGCTATTGCTACAAATTGCTAGCGATATCGCTACCGTGTAAAGCCCCCTTTATTCCAATAAGTACAGGGCTTGCTTTTGCAGGAAGAGTTGGAGTTTTTATTGGTACCACTTTGGGTACATAATATTACTTGATCGCTTTCTATTCCGCTTTTTGTCAGGCAGACTCATGAAAAAACAGCAATTCAGGAATTGATTTTTTTACACCATTAACTATGTCATAAAAGTGATAAGACAGCTTTATTCTTCAAGTCAGTACTAATACAGCAATATCACATTTATATTGTTTTTTTATGTTTTGCTGCTGTTACAGAATAAAACAATTTTATAGAAAAAAAAGAATAGTTTTGCATTGCTGTATTCTGAGAGCTATAGTTTTTTTTATTTTTTTCACTGACGGAGCAGTGTGATGGCTTGTTTGTCGTACGACAAGATATTTTCATGGATACCATTCTTATTTACACTGTTTTTCCTACGTCTTTTATTGTTTTTAAGGTGTTCACTGAAGGGGTTAACTAATGTGACAGTTTTATAGATTGGATTGTTCCAGATGCGGTGATTTCAAATATGTGCACTTTTTTGCTTATTTTTCTTTTTCCATAAATATACATATTTATTGGTATTTTTTCTCATTTTTTGGTGTTTATTTTCCGATTATTTTTTTTTAAATATTTTTACAATTTTTTTTCTCTTTTTTTTCCCCTTTTTTACTTAGTCCCCATTTGGGACTTCAAATTTTATTAATCTGGGACAATTCATTGCAATGCACAAGCATTACAATGGATTATACATGTCAGTGCTGCACTGACAGAACCCCTGTTAGACCATGCTCTTGGCATGATCTAACAGGCCACAGTAGCCAGGTAACATGGAGTTCATCATATGATCGCCATGGCAATGATGATCATATCACGGGGTTACCGAACAGGTAGGAGAGGGAGCACAGTCCCTCTCCCAGCCTCCTTAATGCTATAATCGATATTGGTCATGTCATTTAGGGGGTTACACAGCCAGGGGCAGTAAGGGCACCCTCCCTGGCTCTGACAGCTGGAGCTCAGTTATAAGTTACGGCAAGATCCCATCATCGATGATGCAAGTACAGCTCCCAGCGACAATCACACAGTCATCAAGCCAAAAGTTTACATCTAAGTCGAGACCACTAATCTGACCAAGACTTAAACCTATGTCAAAGGTCATGAAGGGGTTTACTGTATCAGCATGCTATGCTCACTGATAACCGTAAAGGAAATCTGCCAGCAGGATTTTGCGACTTAATCTAAGAGCAGCACATAGGGGTAGAGGCACTGATTCCACTCATATATCACTTACTAGACTGCTTGTTATAATTTATTAAAAATCAGTGTTTTATCAGCATGATATTATTACCAGAGAACTAGTTGACTTATTCCATGTGGTCCTTCTGCTCTGTTTAAGCTTGTCTGCATCACTGATTAGCAGAATTCTTCTTATGCACAGTATACAGAAAGCTGCCAATCAGGGGTATTGGCGGGGTTATAGAGAGCACAGCATTAAGAGATCTGCTAGATTTTCAGTAGAGAAATTTTATTAAAATTGTTGCAAGCAGCCGTATATCATCCTGCACTTAGATTACATAGCAAAACGCTGGTTGCTCTGTGTGGTGCCCATGGTGTTAGTGCGATTGGCTATGCTAATGGAACAAAAAGAAAAACTAATAGGAATTTAGATTGGCCCATAAGAAAATAATTGATATAATATTTATAAAATCATGGTTCAGGAGTGTAAAGTAGATCATCTTTTAAAGCTCGGACAAATTATTCTATGTCAAAATTGGAGCTTCAGAATTCCAACCGACTGTTTTCTGTAGCATACTTGGCAGCTGTGCTGTACAGACCAGGGCAGAATTAGCAGAAAGCAGTTGCACTGCTGGAAGCCTAGGATAGCAACACCCTACACTATAGAAGGAGATAAGCCATTGATTTTCCACTACTACTGTATTCCATTACTTTCTCAAGTATATTCCCTGTCAATTAGGTTCCATGTTGTTACGATGTTACTACCGATGTCCCACCAGGTATGAGAGGACTCCCGGCAAGCAGCGCAACACAGAGGGAACACCAGGGTAGCAATACAATGGAAGGTCTTGGCACTAGGGAGAGGGGTGCGGGGGTCACCCTGCTCTCCCTAACATCCCTAGACGGGTCCTCTTCCTTGTGTGCTGTCACACGCATAGGTGTTGTGAATGTCGTCTGTGTGGGTGCTGCTTTGAAGCTCCCTCTGGTGGCCAGGAATGGTAGTGGAGCTAAATCTGAGCTCGTGACTCAGATAGGTGTCAGTGTTAATTGGGAATTAGGGAAGTCCTATTGCAGACAAATTTGGTCTATATAGGAGAGCACTTTTTGCCTTGCTGGCGCTGGTTATAATTGTATTTTCCTCAGTCTCTGTTCCTGGCTTGGAGTTGTCTGTCTGTGCCTGTTTCCCTGAGCAAGACTTCTGCAGATAAGTTCTCAGTTTTTTCCTTGCTTCGTGGTTTACACCTTAGGGTGGTTGCTTTTCCTTGTTTTGCTTTGTATCTGTTTTCTTGCAGGTAAAGTTTGGTTTCTCTTGTGTTGGTTTCTCCCTGTCTAACTTGATTATTTGCTCTTCTGTATTTTTGTGGGGTTTTTTGATATTTTGTTCTCCCATTATTTACACGAGTACCTGATATAGTGGGGGGGGGAGGTCGTTTGACCTCCAGGGCCATTTTTACTATCAGGAGTTTGATATTTTTCTATAGGGATTTTTTTTTTCTTTGTATCAAGTTAGTTGGTTCTCGCCTTTGCTAAATCTATTTTTCCTATCTGTGTATTGTGTTTTCCTACATCACTGTAATCTTTATATGTGGGGGGCTATCTACTTCTTTGGGACTTCTCTGAGGCAAGGTAAATTTCCTCATTTCTTTGTGAGGCGTAGCTAGTTTCTTAGGCTGTGACGAGGTGTCTAGGTTTTTAGGAATGCTGCATGGCTACTGCTAGTGTGGTCTGATAGTTAGGGGATTGCGATCAGCCCAGGTTCCAACTACTCCTGTTTTCTTGATGTTTTTTCACCAATGGGAGTTTTTGTATTCTTCCACGGTTACTGGATCATCATAACACATAGGCCCTCGAAGGCCCTAAACTCACACTGACTAGTGAAGGCCAGCGACTCACAAATCTCGCGACTGCAATAAGGACAACTTGAGGTAGGTAAGACAAACAGGAGAGGAAAGACACTACAAATAACACTCCATAGTTTTTCCAGCAGGAACTTCTCAGCTGCAACAGACGGGCTCCTTCAAAGAGGACAGCATAGATATGAGCTAAAGCCAGCATAGTGAGGAGTGGATATGTATAGCATAAGAGAGTGGCTTCAGCTGATATTACAACTACATGTTAGATCACTGCAGGATAGAAAAAGAACCTTAACCTCTTCAGTACTGGGATGAAATTAAATATGCTACAACTCAAAGTAAACGGCGAGCGGGCACTAAAGTGGATCTATGATCAACAACAAGCTGTGACTTCTGATCTTAGATCCCCCCGAGATCACATCAGGCTGTGACAAATGTATTGCAACAGCCATATAGTGCAATGAATTCCAGTTTGTCTATATGTGTAACTCGTACAGAAGAAAAGTGTAGGTCTATGATAAAAGTATCCTCAGAGAAGTGAAATAATATAATAAACAGATTACTTCTCTTCTACAATTTAAATCTAAGTAATAAAACTTAAGGCTACTTTACACACTGCGATATCGGTCCCGATATCGCTAGTGTGGGTACCCGCCCCCATCTGTTGCGGCACACGGGCAAATTGCTGCCCGTGCCGCACAACATCGCCCAGATCCGTCATACATACTTACCTGTCCGGCGACGTCGCTGTGGCCGGCGAACCGCCTCCTTTCTAAGGGGGCGCTCCGTGCGGCGTCACAGCGACGTCACTGAAGCGTCACTGAACCGCCGCCCAATAGCAGCGGAGGGGCGGAGATGAGCGGGATGTAACATCCCGCCCACCTCCTTCCTTCCGCATTGCGGCCGGGAGGCAGGTAAGGTGAGGTTCTTCGTTCCTGCGGTGTCACACGGAGCGATGTGTGCTGCCGCAGGAACGAGGAACAACTTCGTTACTGCTGCAGTAACGATTTTTAAGAATGGACCCCCATGTCGCCGATTAGCGATTTTGCACGTTTTTGCAGCGATGCAAAATCGCTTATCGGTGTCACACGCAACGGCATCGCTAATGCGGCTGGATGTGCGTCACAAATTCCGTGACCCCAACGACTCCGCATTAGCGATGTCGCAGCGTGTAAAGCCCCCTTTAGATAACTAGAGTACTGTGCTATAGCTCCTACCTTGCTCACTCATAATAGTGGATCAAGCAATGACAGACAGAGCTGAGCAGACTTACAAAGCCATAAGAAAAAATAATAATCTTGATACGGTCCTCAATGCTGACAGTCCTGCTCACTTTCACAGCCATCTGAGGTAACCCCACTGGAATGTTATGGATTTTTCCGTGAGCGTTTAACTACTTAGCAGATTTTTTTTGCTTCTGACTCCTCTGCTATGTGGTAAAATAAAATGTCTGAGAATGTGAATTTGTATACTAAAATGTATGTAGATAGATGAGTATATTATGCATCCCATATAGGGCAGAAAAATGTCACATCATGTAGTAGTTAGTGTCTGTAGGTTTCTTCACTTGGGAGGGATTTTAAAAGTACAATGTATATTAGGAATTTAAAGGGGCTTTCCACTACTGTCTGACCACTGCTGTATTAATTCCCATCCTCATAGAAAACAAAACCAATATGCACTCAACTCCCATAGCTAGTCTCCCAGTACTTACCTATACACAACCTTTGATATTCACAGGATCTCCTTCTCTACTCGCCTCTCATCTCCTCTTCCCACAATTGCATACAAGAATTTTCCCCACACTCTGGAAATTGCTATACCAACACATCAGACTCTCACCTACCATGGAAACCTTAAAAAATAACCTGAAGACCCAACTCGTCCGACAAGCTTACAACCTGCCGTAACCCTCAGTCCACTGTAGTGCTGCCCAACCAGCTCTACCCTCACCTACTGTACCCTCACCTACTGTAGCCTCACCCATCCCTGTAGACTGTGAACCCTTACAGGCAGGGTCCTCTCTCCTCCTGTACCAGTCAGTGTCTTGAAATCTTCATGATTATTTTACTTGTCTATGTATGCCCCTTTTTCACATGTAAAGCGCCATGGAATAGATGGTGCGATAATAAGAAATAATAATAATAGAAGTGTTGTTCCACTAATGTCAGTATTGCTGTTCCAGGCAGGTGATGTGACTTTGTTGTCTCATGTGACCGCTGCAGCCAATCAGCCAGGAAAAAAAAACATACCACAAGCATGATGCATTTTGAGCTAAAAAATGCTACAAAAAAACCCAACAATACATTTTGTGTATATACATGTTACGGGTGGACTGGCAGATCAGGATAAGGTGGTAAATATCCCAATCACCAGTCGGGGCCCAACGTGCTCCAGATGACAAAAGAGCTGCTGGCAACCTGAAGGTTAGGCGGAGAATACAGAGCTGGGTGACTCTGAGATACCCCAGGAGACCTGGGAACCTGTCACGTGTGTAGGGACACGTCAGACCGGACGACAACCCAGTTAGCGTTTCGATGTACCTGGCACTACACCGACCATGTGTGCAGGGAACACATCAGGCCCGGTGGTGACCAGGTAGCGTTGACCGGAAGACCGCCGCGAAAGCGCCCTGTCGGCCACGTGTGTAGAACACGACAGACCGAGCGGTCCCCCAATTATCGTTTCTGGTCACCTCTCGACTGGCCACATGTGTGAAGGACACGTCAGGCCCGGTGGTCATACCGGTAGCAATGACTGGGAAGCCAAAGACGATAACAGCTGGCACATCAGCCGCAGCCCAGTTGACTCCACTGGGCTGCACTAGCAGGACAAGACAGTAGGAAGTGGAAGCTCAGTGCCTGACCCTAGCGTGCTGAGCCACGGGTGTCTTGGTGTGACAAGCACCGGACGCCTAATCCTACCTACCGCTTTCAATCTACACAGGCTGTTGCCACAATGGGATTTACAAATGGAGGTGTGCTCTAGCCAAGCAATTTTGAAGACTGCGCACCTCTATGTTGTCTCCAGCCCCTTTTATAACCTGGGTCCGCCCCAAACCCAGGGTGGACCACAATGGCACCTCCAGGGTCCAATAGTGGAATGCCACGTCATCAACGACATCAGTGGCCTATCCGGAACTGCCACATCACTGATGATCTCATGGCTGCCATGCCCCAAACACCTCACCAGTCATCGTCTGTCATCAAGTCATAGGGGCGGGCCTCCGCGAGCCAGTCCGGAGTGGCCACATCATCAGGACACCTGATGTGTGCTGGCCTATCAGAGCCTGCTACCTCACGGACATGCCCAGTGAGGTCCTTACCAGACCTAGCCTCTGATGCACTAAGTGCCTGAGCATGCTCAGTAGCCTGAACAACAGTCTCAGAAAACAGACTATCTGCCCGAGCATGCTCAGTAGGCACAACACAGGACTTAGACATGGCACAATGTCCAAGTACCTGTGCAAAGAGGCTTTTCGCACTAAGTATAGGAGCATGCTCAGTAGCCTGAAGTGAGGACTCAGCCTCAGGAATGGCACAGTCACTGGACTTAGGCTCTGGCTGGGGTAAATCAGCACATGCATAAGCACTAGCCGCATCTCCACAGTTAGACATGGAGGAGGAAGCAGCCAGCTGGACGACCCAAGGCACGGCCAAAAAATGGCAGCCGACGCCTGGGCACAACTGGAACCGCAGCAGGTTGCTTGCAGCTATAGCGGCGCCGATTCGTAACAATACATTTTGACTTGAGTAATGCATGATTTTGTTTTACCCAAATACAGAAATTTATGCAAAAATAAGACTATTGTCAGTGGTGTTGTGGTGAAATACAGTAATCATTTTCCTCACTATTGTTTCCATGCGTATTTCTACATTGATGGGGTTTCATCTGAATATATAAAATCCACACAACAGGTCAATTTCACTAGAGTTTAAACCTCATTTTATGTAGCAGGGGTGAAATCTGCAGTTGATCCTCTTCAATATAAGCAGCAAAATATGAGTGTTAACATATGTGCATTTTGCTATGGATTCACAGTAGATTTGTTGGGAAAAAAATCTGCTGAATGTGGACCTACCTTTAGGTGGCCGACCCATTGTCATAAATGACTGATGATCGACTACACAGAAGCCATCTGACCGTACTTCTATGAGCACAGAATGATCATTAATATGATTGCTCTATATGTGTAGAATATGATTGTATTCAGCTGCACATCCTGTTACACAGAACAATATCCGTCTGAAAATGGTAATTTTTTAGCAAGTTTAAAAATAATTTCTCCCAATGAGCAAGCTATTTGATTGGTCATCGATTGATTGGTAATCAGTTTAAACAGGCCAATTTTTGGGAAATGTTTGCCAATAATCGGCCAGTATAAATGCACCTTGTGGAACCAATTCAACATTTGTAAATTTTACATTGTTCTTTTTTGTCTTTTGTTATTCACTTTCTTTTTTGTGTGACAGATTCATCAAAATTACAAAAGCATAACCAGTGGCTCTCAATAATATAAGGATACATTGGCATTGCATTACTGCTATAAGAATATTAGGGAAAGGAGAAAAATACATAGCTAATGTGATAAATGAGTGAAACAACATAGGCATTGCATTACTGCTTTGGAAATATTGACAAAAAGAGATTCTTAGCTTATGTATTGGCCAATCCATGTGAGCCCAATAACCAACATCAAGGTGATCTCAATACATCGGGAACCTAACTGTAAATGCCTCAATGTGCGATTAAAAATCTGCGTGTCTGGGCAAATAGGCCCCTAGCTAAATAAGATGGTGGACACACCCTGGCTATAGGGTGGAGTGCTAGGTCAGAACAAATGCACTACAACTATATCAGAAAACTGACCAGCAGCTTCCACAAATGTGAACAGTCGCCAACCGAAAAAACAACATAACTAAAAAGCATATCCAGTGGAAATATTGACAAAAATAAATTTTTAGCTTATGTATACATAAGCTGAAAATCTCTTTTGTCAATATTTCCCAAGCAGTAATGCAATGCCTATGCCTTTTTACTCATTTTTCACATTAGCTATCTATTTTTCTCCTTTCCTAATATTGTTATAGCAGTAATGCAATGCCAATGTATCCTTATATTATTTAGTGCCACTGGATATGCTTTTATAGATATGTTATTTTTTTGGTTGACGCCTGTTTACATTTGTGGAAGCTGCTGGTTAGTTTTCTGATATAGTTGTAGTGCCTTTGTTCTGACCTAGCACGCCATTTACAATTAGGTTCCCAATATAATGAGATTACCTTGCCGTTGGTTATCAGGCTGTCAGGACCGGGAGGACGGATGGGCTCAGGAGGTGGATCCACTGGACCGAGTATCCCACCGGGGGGCAGGGTACACGGCAGCCGGAGCACTGGCGTGGCCGGGACAGGTATAACCAGGTCAGCAGAGTCACAAAGTTCTTCAGGACGGTAAGGAAAACAGGCACAGGTACCAGGGAGCAAAGACAAGAAGTCTACAGGACACGGCACCAGGGGGCCTGAGCACCTAGCACAAAAGACAAAGCTTCTAGACACGTTGATCAGGCAACGCCCCTATGGAAGGGCCAGTCTTATATATCCAGCACAGCCGTATGTCACTTCCTGCTTCAGGTGTGCTGGGTCCATAAAACCAGGAGAGTGGGCGCGGCCTGGTCCTATACAGAGGCATGAGGCTAATACTCAGAGTCAGACTCATGAGACCAGGAGCAGGACACAGGAGAGCACGAGCGGGAGCGGCAGCCATGACCGGTGGACACGTGGAGTGGATCAGTGGGTAAGGAGCAGTGCAATGACGGTGAGGCCGGATCAGTGGGTACGGAGCGGTGGTGCGATGCAGGTGCAACTGGATCAGTGGGTACAGAGCGGTGGTGCAATGCAGGTACGACTGGATCAGTGGGTATGGAGCGGTGGTGCAATGCAGGAACCGGCTCAGTGGGTAAGGAGGGCTGCTGGGACACCGGGAGCGTGACAGTACCCCCCCCTTGAAGCCCCCCTCCCCGCGGCCGGGACATGTAGGCGCGCCGAAGAGGGGCAGCAACGTACTTCCGGGACAACCAGGACCGAGCCTCGGGACCGCAATCCACCCAATCGACCAGGAAGGACTGCCTACCCCGGACCGTTTTCATGGCCACTATGTCCCGTATCGGAGAACCCAAGTCAGCGGCAACGGAGGCAACGGATAGGGGAAGACAGTCAGAAGCAGGACTGGAGTCGTGGGCGACCGGTTCGGGCGTCTCGGACCGGGTACAGGATAGTGTGTCATCCTCAGTAGCAGGGGGCATCAAAGTCTCAAGTGCCAGGGATGGTGGCACGACGCTGGGCTGCGTCGACTCTGCTTCTGGGTCCGGTGGCACCACAGGCACAAGTGCCAGGAGCTGTGGTACACCGCTGGACTGCGTCGTCGCCTCTTCTTCTTCCGGCGGCATAGCAGGTTCAGGTGACAGGGGCCGAGGAACGGGCTGTAGGCAGTGGTCATGACACCAGGACCCCCAGCGAGTAATAGCGCCAGAGTGCCAACTAATGGCAGGGTCATGGAGTTGAAGCCAGGGTAGGCCCAGCAGGAGCTCAGGAGCCATCCTCGGGATCACATAGAAGGTGATGGTCTCAGTGTGCAAAGGGCCAACCTGGAGTCTCACTGGTTCAGTGGTATTTCGGACAGGTTCGTATAGCAGTTTGCCGTCCACGGAGGCGAACCAGAGGGGCTTGGCAAGCGGGATCACAGGTACCTGGTATCGGTCCACTGCAGACTGGTGTATGAAATTAGCCGCTGCCCCAGAATCGATGTGGGCCTCTGCTGTGAACCTGGTCTTCTTCGTCGTCACCTGGACAGTCTGTGTAAGTGGAACGGAGGGGATTCCGGTGCCAAGGGTAGCGGTTCCCACCATCCCTTGGGCCTGGGGTCTACCAGGTTTCTCAGGGCATGTCCGAAGCATGTGTGACCCGTCTCCACAATAGAAGCACAGGCCCAGGGCGAGCCGTTCTGCACGGCGTTGCTTGGCTTGGTTCAGTCGGTCAATTTGCATGGGTTCCGGAAACATGTCACAGGAAGGCAGGGGCAAAGGAGCGGTAGGCCTCTGCGGGGACAAGGCGTGACGGGGTGGTCGCTTCTCCCGGAATACCTCTTTGGTTCGCTCCTGGAAACGGAGGTCAATCCGGGTGGCTAAGGATATTAAAGCGTCCAAGGTGCGTGGAACGTCACGGCCAGCAAGCTCGTCTTTGACGCGGCCAGAGAGTCCTTCCCAAAAGGCCGCCGTCAAGGCCTCATTGTTCCAGCCCAGCTCAGAGGCGAGCGTGCGGAACTGGATGGCGTATTGGCCGACGGTCAGGGTCCCTTGGCGTAGCCGGAGGAGCGAAGAGGTCACTGTGGTGGTACGTCCGGGTTCATCGAATGTACTTCGGAAAGCGTGCAAGAATTCCCGGATGTTAGTGGTCATTGGATCCTCATTCTCCCACAGGGGGTTAATCCAGGCTAGAGCTTCGCCTTCCAAGTGTGACATCAGGAATGCCACTTTAGCCTGGTCTGAGACAAACAAATGAGGAAGCAACTTGAAATGCAGGGAGCACTGGTTCAAGAAGCCGCGGCAGGACTTGGGATCCCCTGCATAGCGAGGCGGAGCAGCGAGGCGAAGTTGCGAGGCCGTGGCGGAAACTGGTTCGGAGCCGGAGACTGGTTGCTGCGTGGACTCAGACGAGGCAGCGGTCTGCAGTGTATATAACCGGTGGTCCATGGACGCCAGGAATTTCAGCATCCGGTGTAAGGTGTCACGCTGTTGCACCAGTTCCTGGCGTAGTTCGGCCAGCTCAGATGTTTGTGCTCCAGCGGGATCCATGGCCTGATCAAACTGTCAGGGCAGGGAGGACTGGTAAGCCCAGGAGGTGGATCCACTGGACCGAGTACGCCACCAGGTGGCAGAGTACACGGCAGCCGGAGCACTGGCGTGGCCGGGACAGGTATAACCAGGTCAGCAGAGTCACAAAGTTCTTCAGGACGGTAAGGAAAACAGGCACAGGTACCAGGGAGCAAAGACAAGAAGTCTACAGGACACGGCACCAGGGGGCCTGAGCACCTAGCACAAAAGACAAAGCTTCTAGACACGTTGATCAGGCAACGCCCCTATGGAAGGGCCAGTCTTATATATCCAGCACAGCCGTATGTCACTTCCTGCTTCAGGTGTGCTGGGTCCATAAAACCAGGAGAGTGGGCGCGGCCTGGTCCTATACAGAGGCATGAGGCTAATACTCAGAGTCAGACTCATGAGACCAGGAGCAGGACACAGGAGAGCACGAGCGGGAGCGGCAGCCATGACCGGTGGACACGTGGAGTGGATCAGTGGGTAAGGAGCAGTGCAATGACGGTGAGGCCGGATCAGTGGGTACGGAGCGGTGGTGCGATGCAGGTGCGACTGGATCAGTGGGTACAGAGCGGTGGTGCAATGCAGGTACGACTGGATCAGTGGGTATGGAGCGGTGGTGCAATGCAGGAACCGGCTCAGTGGGTAAGGAGGGCTGCTGGGACACCGGGAGCGTGACACAGGCTCACATGGATTGGCCAATACATAAGCTAAGAATCTCTTTTTGACAATATTTCCAAAGCAGTAATTCAATACCTATGACTTTTTACTCATTTTTCACATTGGCTATGTATTTTTCTCCTTTCTCTAATATTCTTATACCAGTAATGCAATGCCAATGTATCCTTATATTAGTGAGTGCCAATTGATATGTTTTTGTAGTTATGTTGTTTTTTTCGGTTGGCGCCTGTTTACATTTATAGAAGCTGGTACTCAATTTTTTTATATAGTTGTAGATTCATCAAAATGGCACATGCGGCTTATGAATTTTGTGCAAAATCAAAAATTCTATTTATTTTTGTCTTTTTTGTGTCTTTTTAGTTGAAAAAGCTTGCACGCTCTGCTAAAATGACGCATAAAGTGACTGCAATACAAAAATTTGATGAAGTAGCTGTAAAGATCAGTAAATAAAAAATAAAGCCTACAATGACAAACACAACAAAAAAAACTAAATAAAATAAGTTAATTTTGGAGCAAATCGAAAACAAGCTAAACACAACAAAAACTAGACAAAAAAAGCACAAATCCAATAATGAATCAGATTCGGAGCCTTTCCTTTATACTTTTTGTCTTTAGATCAGTTCCTTATTTTGCCTAAACCTGCACTTAGTTGACTTGTGTAAAACTGGCTCATTATTTAGGTTGCTAGGAGTTCGGACAGTGCACGTTTGGCTTCCAGTAGTCAACATCTTTCCTGAATAAGGTGAAGGATTGTACCTTTATTACTGTACATCAAACATTCACCATTCACCCGGACAGTGAGTCGACTCGGCAAGTCAACAAAGAGGAAAGAATGAATTCTTAATGAAATTGTCTCCATTCACAATTATTTTATTTAAGAGATCACCTTTAAAATTTCTTTTAAGTCTGCCGTAATCTTGTGAGAAATGAGAGTAGATGAATGAAGAACGTTTTTCTTTTTAATGAGCGTTCTTTCCCAGGTATCTACATGTTATAACTGGGAGTTATTCTGCTGTCTGTCAATAAGGTTTGTGTAAGGACTAAAGGAATGTAAATAGGCATGAAGGACCAGACAAACTTCAAAGAAGAAAGGTTTTTTTTTTCTTCCTTCAAGTATTCAGTGAAAGAGAGAATTTTCTGCACACAGAGAGGGACTTTGAAGGCAAATAGAGAAATACAGCAGGCAATTAGCCCTACTATAGTCTGAGAAATATTAAAAAAAAAAAAAAAAAATATGTAAAAATATAAAAATTAGAGATGTGCGGACTGGCAGATAACCAGGACTGGCGGGTCTCTATTATCTTTTTTTTTTTTAAAAAAAATCCGGTTTTGGTACGGTATCCGGTCCCCATATAAGTCTATGGGGACCAGAATCCGGAGATTAAAAATGTTAGTAGAAGGGGTAGGGGGATAGGAGCGCGCACTGTACTCACGGAGGCACAGTCATGGCGGCACACAGCCGGTGTGGCGGCACATGGCTGGTGGGCGTGGTAAGCAAGGAAAGCAGTGCATATGGATGAGCCTAATGGGTGGCACCGGAAGTGAATGCGTGACCTGGAAGCAGTGTGTCGCCAGGATGGAGCCTCGATACGTATGAAGCGCTTGTTTCATTCTTATTTTCTTTATTTTTCCTTTATTTTTTTTATATTTCTCGAGTGTCGGATTCGGATCAAACAGCCAGAATTCCGGGCCTGAGCCCTTCAGCAGGGCACCTTTTAAACCGCATGGTTCCGGACTTTTACAGTCCGGGTCCGCTCATCATCAATAGAAATATATTACAGTGTAAAACATTTATAAAATTATATTGTTTAGCCTATAATGCAACATAAACAAACTACTATTAAACTGTGTACTACAATGCTGACCAGATGGTGTAATAATTTTATCCAATAATGACCAGGTCTGTTTACACCTTAATGACGGCTACATCTGTTCATTTTGCATCTTTGCATTTTAGCAGCCTAAACTTTCATTTCTGCTTATTCATTAATGTTTCAATATGATGACTTGCTTGAATTTTATTGTTTATTTTTGGCTTCAAACATTTCGTGTATTTCGTTTTTATACTGTTCAAGTTTTATATTCCATACGTTGCAAAATAGATTTTTCATGTAATACTAATATTGTGGACGATTATTAAGTTTTTTAGTTAGGCCGGTGTCACACTTGCAATTGACTCACGTGTATCTCGCGCGAGTTTTGCGGTGCATCACCCATCATGGACTCACACTCTCCTCAAAGGAGCGGGTCGGCTGCATAGAGATACATGCAACCTACCCGCTCCTGTGAGCAGAGTGTGAGTCTGTGATGGTAGATGCACCGCAAAACGCGCGCGAGATACACGTGAGGCACTCGCAAGTGTGACACCGGCCTTAAAGTTTCATTACATGATAGGGACTAGAGATTATTGAACCCAATGTTCGGTGTGTGTATCAAACAGAGACTTAAAAAAAAACAAACAAAAAAAAAAAACAATTCTGAGATCGCTTTACAAGTGCAAACCACTTGCATGAGCATTGGTGTATTCAGGTATCCTTGGTGATTAGCCCAGTGCAGTGCAGTGTTTGATTGGCTCGCATTGGGGGTATCAACAGCATTATCAAATGTAGTGTGCATAAAAAAAAAGTAAGTGGAAAAACTCCGTCTACCCTCCCCGGAAGTGTTCTGTTTATGGCTGGCTGCATGTGGGCGGAGACCCAAACTTCCAAATTAGTGACATCCAATGGGGTTCAGGTGAAGTCTTGGTTCCAATCTGAACTTTTCCAAAAGTTCCGTCTCATCTCTAATAGCGACCTCCAAAGGACATAATTCCTATAATATTTCTAGAATTCATGTTTCTTCCCATTTCCTTGTTTACACATTTAAAAATTGTATATTAATGGATATCTTAAATTATACTATGGTTTGGAACTACATTTTTTCCATTCTGTTTTACTATGAAACCAAATCTAATAAAGAAATATTAGCATAATTTATGCTTGTCCATTTTTTAATGCTTCACAAATTAAAGTGGTGCTTCATAAACTTGACCTAAAGCTACATCAAATTATCACACAAATCCTAAAAATAAATATAAAGAATCAAATCGAACAAATGAGTCAGACATATTTGACTTTGTAGTTTTTTGAGACAGAAACATCCACCAATATCAGATATCTGTAAATGACAAAAGTATGTGAACCTTTAGGATTAGCAGATAAATGTAAAGGTCAAATTAGACTCAATCAATGAGATGACAATCACTCGTGAATTAATGTCCTGTTTTTATAGGGTGTGTAACCCCTACTAAAGACTCTGTTTCACTGTGACTTTAAGAGACGGAGCTACCCTGCTTAGCACAATGGATTGGCTCATGCCTCTCCTTCTGTTTTTGTTTGTGTGGTCTGACCAAGTAAAAAGTGCTGAAGAAAATGGAAGCGAAAGAAGAGGAGAGTTCCAGGATGTTCCACAAGAGAGCTGTCTGAGAGAGTTGCTAACTAACCTGGTAGAAGACATCGCATGGATGAGCCCAGCTGTCCCTTGATCCGAGGGAAGAAAAGGCTCTCCTTCTGTTTCCAAAAAAGTGCACACCTACGTACCATTGAGGGGGTCGGCCTATGGATAGTGCCATGAGTCTGCACCTGGGTGCAATAGTTAGGGAATAGTTTAGGCCTCCATAGATAGAGTGTGGTATCCGCACATTCCCATTATGAGAGACCAGTTAGGGTAGCGGTAAGAGTAGAAGAAGCCACTGTATATATATTGTTAATTTATTGTACCATTATTATTGAGTATTGTGATAGTTGAGGCAACAGAGCAAATAGTCTCAGCTAGAGAGTTAATTTGCATATTGTGTGTTTTTGCCTGCCTAATCATTACCCCCTTTCCCTGCTGCTTTGCAGCCTGTGCATGTAACTTCCCCCATAATAAACTCTTTCCTGTGTTTTATCCACCAGCCAGTCTAGTAACGTACCTTACTCTGCACCGCAGTGTCCCTCGGTCATAGCTTAATTTTATTTAAAGAACGGGGATATATCAAAGACTAATTTTTAGAACTTGTTTGCAGAAGTGTACCACGGTACACACAAAAGAGATTTCTGAGGATCTCAGATGAAGAATTGTGGATGCTCGTCAGACTGGAAAAGCTTACAAAACCATCTCTGAAAGCTTACAAAACCATATCTAAAGAGTTTGGACCCCACCATTTCACAGTCAGACAAATTGTGTAGAAATTGAGAACATTCAAGACCATTAATACCCTTCCCAGGAGTTGTCACTCCAAAAATGAGGCATGTGATAGTTCATAAAATCACAAAGGAACTAAAGCTAAGCAACTAAAGGCCTCACATATTATGCTGATGTTAAACAGAATCTGTCACTAGAATCAATCCACCTAATCCGTCTATATGGGCATGTAGGTCATAGAAAGTTGAATAAAATGATACCTTGAAATCTCTGATCTGATGTCTTAGGGTACCGTCTCACTAAACGACGTACCAGCAATTCTGACCACGATATGAACTGGTCAGAATCGCTGGTGCGTCACTTCATGGTCCCTGGTGAGCTGTCAATCAGGCAGATTTCACCAGCGACCAGTGACCAGCCACCAGCCAGCAGCGACTCGTGGAAACGATGCTGCACTTGGTAACCAAGGTAAATATTGGGTAACTAAGCAAAATGCTTTGCTTGGTTATGCGATATTTACCCTGGTTACCAGCGCACACCGCTTAGCGATTGCTCCCTGCACTCGTAGCTAGGGTACACATTGGGTTACTAAGCAAAGCGCTTCGCTAAGTTACCCAATGTGTACTCTGGCTACGTGTGCAGGGAGCCAGTACTGGCAGCCAGAGAGTGGCGTACACTAGTAACCAAGTTAAATATCGGGTAACCAAGCAAAGCGCTTTGCTTAGTTACCCGATGTGTACCTTGGTTAACAGCATCCACAGCTTCCAGACGCCGGCTCCGTGCTCCCTGCACATTCAGATCGTTGCTCTCTCGCTGTCAAACACAGCAATGTGTGCTTCACAGCGGGAGAGCAACGAGCAAAAAATGAACCAGCACTGTGTGTAATGATCAGCGATTTCACAGCAGGGGCCAGGTCGCTGCTTAGTGTCACACACAGCGAGATCACTAATGAGGTCACTGGTGCGTCACAAAACCTGTGACTCAGCAGCGATCTCGCTAGTGATCTCTCTATGTTTGAAGTACCCCTAATTCCAGAGAAATAAACATTTTTCTTACAAGTAAATGAGCTATTAAGATCTATGAGGCAGACACAGATTTCCCTGAGACTCTCCCTGTCTTGAGTAAATTGTTGGTCATGATGAATCGGGGCCATAGCTCATAGAAAATTGATAATTCCTAATCACAAAGCTGCTGAGTATAAAGCCCCATGACAATGGATCAGAGCTGAGCATAACTTACATATCTTACAACACATGTTTTTGGGTTCAAATTGGACTAATGGCAACATCTGCATTATGTATGCATATTCTCCCTGTTTGGATTGTTTCCTCTTGCACTGAGTGAGCAGAATAATTGTCATATGTTTTTATACTTCTTCATTGCATCTATAATAGGCAATGATGGCAAATACTGATTATGAGTATTTCCTGCACTAAAGAATTCTAGACAAGGAGCATATCTCTTACATCAAATATATAAGGAAATGAAAATGTGTGAACCCTGGGAAATTGTCAAAATCTACAAAAATAAGTGATGGAATGGTTGATCATCTTCCTTCAAGACCTGGGGATCCACATCTGTTTTCCACTTTCCCCAAGGAGCATCTTGCAATACTGTTCCACATTACATGAGGTTACTATATTCCTGTATCTAGTTTTGTGGATCTAATTTTCAATTACTTAACGTTCACCTTTTTAAATATTTATAAAGGTTTAAAAAAGCTATAAAAAAAAAATTGACCCTTCATTGTCCTGAATAAATATCATAATCAAAACTAGCTGGCCAAAAAGTGGATAGCGCTGTAAAGCATTATGATGGATACCACATCTGGTCTACATTTGCTGACACCGGTTTTATGCTATGAGGTCAGGCATGTCACCTCTCTGGAAATTATTAGGACAGTTTAGAGATTCCACATAAATTCTAGACAGATTTTCTAGTGAAAAGTATAAATGAAAATACCTAAATAATTCTATTGCAGTGTCAGCTTGTTCCGATAGAAGATAAATGGTTGCATTGGTAAATTCCCAGAGAGTTTTCCAAGTAACCAAATTGTTTGAATCTTTTTATGTTGACTTTAATTGTGAGAAATACACAATATGGATACAAATATTGTCACAGATACAATTTACACCTAAAGGGGATTTTATTATATCCCATTCTAAATCCATAGAAATTGATATGGAGGTTGTGCCTACTTTGTAGCTATAACACCTATGTTGTTCTTCACAATTAAGAATTATTGGTCTCAAGGACACCATTCTTTCTCAGTTCTCCTCCTGCCTCTCTGACCGCTCCTTTACTATATCGCTTGTCGGCTCTTCTTCCACTCCTCTTCTCTTTACTGTTGGGTTTTCCCAAGGTCCAATCTCAGCCCCCCTCCTCTTCTCTCTATACACCACCCTAATAGACAAACCATCAACAGATTTGGATTCCAGTACGCACTCTATGACAAAGACACCAAATTATTGACTTTCTCTCCTGAAATTACACTCACATTTCTACAAATTACCAGTGATTGCTTGTCTCTAGCATCATGTCCTCTGTCTAAAGGCTACTTTACACACTGCGATATCGGTCCCGATATCGCTAGTGTGGGTACCCGCCCCCATCTGTTGTGCGACACGGGCAAATCGCTGCCCGTGCCGCACAACATCACCCAGACCCGTCACACATACTTACCTGCCCGGCGACGTCGCTGTGACCGGCGAACCGCCTCCTTTCTAAGGGGGCAGTCCGTGCGGCGTCACAGCGACGTCACTGAGCGGCCACCCAATAGCAGCGGAGGGGCGGAGCTGAGCGGGACATAACATCCCGCCCACCTCCTTCCTTCCGCATAGCGGCCGGGAGGCAGGTAAAGAGAGCTTCCTTGTTCCTGCGGTGTCACACGGAGCGATGTGTGCTGCCACAGGAACGAGGAACAACCTCGTTACTGCTGCAGTAACGATTTTTGAGAATGAACCCCCATGTCACCGATGAGCGATTTTGCACGTTTTTGCAACGATGCAAAATCGCTCATCGGTGTCACACGCAACGGCATCGCTAATGCGGCCGGATGTGCGTCACCAATTCCGTGACCCCAACGAGTTCCCATTAGCGATGTCGTAGCGTGTAAAGCCCCTTAACACTCAGTCTGTCAGAAGTGAAATCCGTGTGTTTACTCCTCTACTAACCTATCTAAACCTGAAAATGCAATCTCGTTTGTGCTTCTACCATAATTCAAAAGCAACACACTCATTTTATATATATATATATATATATATATATATATATATGTAAGGATCTCGTCTCACTCCATTGCGTTTGAGTTTTGAGGTAGGCATGGGAGGTGATTTAAATAAATCATCCTGGCTGCTTTATTAAGGGTCCATAAGACAAGCCGCAAACACAGAAAATAAATTGCCTTTCAGTGCAGGTAAGACAGAAAGCACAGCCCAAACAACGGCACTTTGGTGATAGTCCAGCACACAATTCCCAGTATGGAGACTTCACACTGGTGGCCTTCTTACCTCCATACACAGACACCTAATTATACACCTGGACTTTTCAACATACTACACCCCAGGGTGGAGATATGTGAGCAACCAGTCCCACCTATCTCAATGACTGCTCGTATCCCCAGCTCTGCCGTGTCCTATTACGACTCTCAGTACTATACATTTTGGAGTTTGCTTCCATGCTTGCATCACTGAGGAAAACCACTTCTGTGATACATATCTCCCATCTATGACATATGTGGTGGCCATCTTACAATATATTTACATAGAATATATTATGATTAATAATATAGCAGTATTTAGAACTATATGATGATTGACATATTTGCTCACCCTGTGGTTATAATCACTTAACATTACTTATATCACTTTATACATTTCCAAAGTTGGAAGAATACTTTTTTATTCTATTTGACATTGTGGATCTTAGGCTAAGGCCACATGAGCATTTAGCATCCGATGTGAGAGCATCGGAAGCGTTATGTAACTGATCCCCCGCTGCAGCTCTGCAGCGAGTGTGAGCAGAGTGTAATGCCACTGTCATGCGATCCTGTGATCAGATCACAGCTGCAGAGGAGAGGGAGGGACTAATCTCCTAATCTCATCCATTATCAGCAAACTTGCCCTTGTGAATGATTGGCCTCATCTGTGCACCGGTTGGATAGTAAATTTGAGAACATATTTAATAAAATCTATTGATCATTTTTGGGTAAATGCTAAAACATGTTGTTTGTACAGTTCTAAATGAAGCCAGGAGGAAATTGACTAATGGATTTCATTTTATGAGAGTAGTTATAAGGACAGTTTCCAATTTCCACATTAGAAGGAGTAATGTGTACTGTCGTACATTAGTTAGCCTTCCATTACACTATTGTGCTTACAAAGCCACAAGCTAAACATTTTGGAAGACGTGGTATTTAACATTTAATCAGACTGGCACAAATAAAAGAAAATATCATCATTTGTCCCTATTATTCTATGCGGGGGATTTAGACTTGTCACCATTCAGACATGGTTCAAATTATAAATGGAATTAAAAGAATTCATTTAGGTCACTTTTACGTAAATGGGTTTGTTGTGTCTTGATTTCAGCACTGGGATGGAGTCCAATGCTGTCACAGAAGCTCATAGAAAAACATTTAAAAGCAATGTGTCATCAAAAATCAGGTTTTTATGTTACATTTTTTATTTGATGGGGTTTTCCATATCAGTATCTACGAAAAAAATACAGAACTCTTACGATATTCAACATTACCAATAGGCCTGATGCTACATTTCCTGTTCTGTACAGATGAGCTTTCTGTTCTGTACAGCATTATAATGACAGAAAATGCCTCGCTATATAGTAAATAACAGATGATGTATTCAAAATGGACAACCTATAATATCTCATCTCCTCCCCATCCCTGTACAATAATAATTGCCAAACTGGAGCATGCCTAGAAGACTCCCTTGTGTTCAATGCGTTAGAGCTAGTCTAGTGCTGCCTATATCCATTTGGCTACAGCACAAAGCAGGAATTATGTGACTATTAGTGTCCAAGGGGAAAATTGTAAGATTTTTTTTTAAATATAGATAATGATATTGAAAATATATAGATTTTTTTAAAAATACACTTTTAACATAAACCATGGATTAAAGGGGTTTTCTCATGTTATTACTTCGGAAGTGCCTTGGTTCTCAACCTTGTGACTTAAGGTACCATCACACTAAGCGACGCTCCAGCGATCCCACCAGCAACCTGACCTGGCAGGGATCGCTGGAGTGTCGCTACACGGGTTGCTGATGAGCTGTCACACAGGCAGATCTCACCAGCAACCAGTGACCAGCCCCCAGCCAGCAGCGACGCGTGGAAGCGATGCAGCGCTTGGTAACTAAGGTAAATATCAGGTAACCAACCCGATATTTACCTTGGTTTTCAGCACACACCGCTTAGCGCTGGTTCCCTGCACTCCTCGCCAGAGTACACATTGGGTTAATTACCCAATGTGTAGTCTGGCTACGTGTGCAGGGAGCAGGGATCCGGCACTGACAGCGTGAGAGCGGCGGATGCTGGTAACGAAGGTAAATATCGGGTAACCAAGGAAAGGGCTTCTTGGTTACCCGATATTTACATTGGTTACCAGCGTCCGCAGAAGCCGGCTCCCTGCTCACTGCACATTCAGTTGTTGCTCTCTCGCTGTCCCGCTCAGCGATGTGTGCTTCACAGCGGGAGAGCAACAACTAAAAAATGGTCCAGGACATTCTGCAACAACCAGCGACCTCTCAGCAGGGGCCAGGTTGTTGCTGGATGTCACACGCAGCAACATCGCTAGCAACATCGCTGTTGCGTCACAAAAGTCGTGCCTCAGCAGCGATGTTGCTAGCGATGTTGCTTAGTGAGAGGTGGCCTTTACTAATTGCTGAGGGCAGTAAACTCCTGAAGACTGAAGGCTTAGATAAGCAGAATGGTTGGACCATTGTTCCAAGCTGCAAAGTGCTAAAGGGCTGGCACCACCAGAAGAATAAGCGTACCTGATCTCCTCAGCTTCATGTTGCCATACTACAGACCTTCTGTGTTGTGCTGGTTGTTCTCCATGACACAGGTGTTTGCACTGTTCAGCTCAGCCAGTCTCCAGTTGGTGTCATCTCAAATCTCAAGTAAGGCTATGTGCCCAAGTGTGTGCGCTCTGCACAGCAGCGTAAAGTCACTGCATGTGCGCTTCTGAGCACAGCTCCATTCTGAAACTTTGGTGACTGCAGAATTCATGCGCTCTGGATGCTGCCTCTCCCATAGACAGATTGGAGACAGCATGCAGAGCGCACAAAAGAAGTGACATGTTGCTTTTTAGAACGCAGCGATTTGGCAGCATGCAAAGTTCTGCGTTCCAAAACGCAACGTGGGCATGGATTATGCACAATCTTCATAGATTGTGCAGGGGACAAAGGACGCATGCAGTTACGCTGCAGTGCAATACGCAGCATAACTGCATGCAAATACGCAATGTGGGCACATAGTCACCTCATGGCATATGTGGCGCCCTGGACAAGCCAGGGGCCACAGAGAACAACACCAACACACCCCACACTCCCGGTCAGGCACACCGAAGTCAGACACAAAATCCTTGTTGCCTTCCTCCAGGGGCTGATGTTCACACCAGGGGGTGGGCCAGGCGGTTGGCCCCGCCCACCGAGGAGTTCACAGTCCTGGAGGCGGGAAAAAGAGTTGAGTTTAGTTTGAGAGTGGAAGTGAGAGGAAGTGAAGTGGTAGTGGAGCAACTAACTGACAGCGTCCGGGTGTGTGGCCCGGGCGGTACAGCAAGGTTGGCAGACGGTGGTGACCGTCTGCAGGAGTGGCCTATCGGAGTCTACCATAAGGACCGTGGACAGGCGGTGGCCCGGCGGTACCGGACCGGTACGCAAAGAGAAGCCAGCACCATCTGGCAGGGGCTTACGGACCCCGGCAAGGCTAGGAGTCGCCGTGAATTTGCCGAATTCGTTAGTGAAGGGAACCTCCTGGGTTTCCCAGCAGCCAAGTCCCGACAGAAGGCAACAGTCCAACCAAGAGAGGGAGACACCGCCACCGCCAAGGCAACCGTTTCCCAGGGCCAGAGCCTGCGGGCAGAAGGTGCTCCTCCAGCTCATATCCAAGCTGGGGAGCGGGTTACCGGTGGGAACCCATTGGAACCATCTACCGTATATAGGTGCAGGGAAAGGCAGTCACCATCAACCTGCTGGGAGAAACAACACCGCAGCCGTCTGTGGGACCCGTCCATTCAGCCGTGTGTTTTACCGAGAACTGTGTCCTCATCATTGGCTGAGTGAGTACCACCGTGCCGTGCGGCACAGCGCTGCCCCCGCGACCCTGCACCTCACCAGACCCTGCACCTCACCAGGCCCTGTAACTCGCCTGTCATCCATCCCTACCCCATCACCGGGCCCCGGGACAACCAACCCCCTACCCACGGAGGGGAGAACTAACATCAAAGCTGCTCACTGTCACCGCTACCGGGATCCCCGTCCAGAGCAGTGGTGGTGTCACTAACTTCACCACAACCGTGGGTGGCGTCAGGGACAATAATCCAATCCCCACCATCCAATCAAACCCCCCTTTTCACTCACTGGCGAGGAACGCCGCTCGAGTCCCCGGGATCCGGCCCACTGCTCGAGCCACCACAGAGCAGCGGCAGCAGCAGCTGGACCCGAGCAGTGGGAGAGCGCAGCGTCCCCTCCTCCGCCCGCGACAACTTGGCGTCGCAAGCAGGATTCTACCGTTCTACCAACTGGTGGAAGTGCGCCTTGTGTGACCGCCGGAGGTGTCCGGCCGAAAAATTTGTGAAGCCGCCATCTTGGGCGCGAAGAATTCCCGCTCGAGCGTCTCCTCGAGTAGTGGAGGCGCGAAGGCCAAAACCCCGCCCCTGTAGAGGAGGAGCCGGAAAGAGACTAAGGGGGACTGATGGCGTCTGGCATGTAGGCCGCGGCTATGGAAGCGGGGACGCCAGGACCCTGCGGCCATTTACTGGTTCCTGGAAGAGGCCGCTGCTAAGGATGCTGAGTCCGACCAACAACACTGTGGTCCCCGCGCCTGGCACCGCAGCGTGGGTGGAAGTCCGGACCGTCCAGCTAAGCAGCCGTCTGCAGGTCCGCATGCAGCTCCTCCTGGAGGAGTGGGAGGCCGACATGGCGGAAGTGGTGGTGGCCATACGGAAACGCGAGGTGGAGGGAGTCTTGGAAGGGAGGGTAAGTGACCCACGCCCCTGTACCCCTAGTGGGTCGGTCATCGCGGCCGAGGGACCCGGTCCATACCCGCTCGCCCTGCTACCTCCCCCGCTACCCGGGGTGGCTGCTGCTGCCCCGCCACTAGGCCCGCTACCACCACCACCGGTAGCGGTACCCTGCCAATCCGCCCCGACGGACCGACCTGCAGCAGAAGCTCGTGACCGCCCTGATCTGCTTCCATGGAAGAAGCCGAAGGCTGAGCCCGTCAGCAAAGATGCACCGGAGGCACGGTGGGGATGCAGCTGCCAGGAGGCAGAGCAGGCCATGTCACAGCGGGATCCTTCATTATCGAAGGTACCGGTTGTAGCCGGCATGGAGGGACTCTGGCTGGGCCCATCCCCCACACCGCCTGAACCGGAGCAAGCAGAAAGTGCTCCGCACCGGGAGTGTCAGCAGAGGCAGCTGCGCCGCGGGATTGCTGATTAAGAAAGAAAAGTTAGAGCATGGTAGCAGTTCCCGGTTACCTTGCTGTTGGTCCCCATTGGGACTCTGCTGACGTTCCAGATGGCCCTCAAGGCTAAGGAGTCCGGTTGGAGGAGCAGTCGTACCCGCATCATCGGCAGATGAAAATGGAGTCCTGTGGGACAGTGCCACCCCTGTGTGAGGGTGGAGTTGGGGGCTCGTGCTGTTCGATGGTGGACTGTGGGAAAGCTGCAGGAGGAAGCTGTACCGGAGCCAGGTGTTGTGGATGGCCCCTGGGACCCAGCTACCAGTCCCCGTTGGGACCCTACAGTTTTGTTTGTGGTAGCCCGTTGGCTACGAAAAACTGTTGTCCCCGTGGGGACTGTTTGCAAATTATGCGTAGAAACTACTACGAACAGGCCTGAGAACTAGCAGGGCAACCACAACTTGTAGCATGTAAATAATGTTGTTGTGGCTTTTACCGTTACCGCCTCCGGAGAGGCAGATTGGAGAAAGGGCCCGCAGTGGAGCAGGCTGGGGCCCAGCCACCACCGGAACCGGTGGCGATCCTCTGGGGGTTTCAGGGGTTCCCCATGGACGTGGGTCCCCTGGAAAGGACAGAATTCGCTCGGGCAACTGGTGCAGTACTGGGGTCAAGGGGTGCTGCCTGTTGCTTAGGGGCAGCATCAGGGCCAGGTTGCTTGGGTGGGTGAGAGCGGAAGCCGTAACCATAACGTTTAAGTAAGAGTACCTCCCAATGTGGGAAGATGTTATTTTAATTGTAATCCCTCTTTTATCGTTTTTCTATTTTTCAGTTTGTGAAAATAAAACCGGTGATGGACGGGCAGCCCGCGGAAGGTCTGCATTTAACTAAGGTGGAATGTGGCGCCCTAGACAAGCCAGGGGTCACAGAGAACAACACCAACACACCCCACACTCCCGGTCAGGCACACCGAAGTCAGACACAAAACCCTTGTTGCCTTCCTCCAGGGGCTGATGTTCACACCAGGGGGTGGGCCAGGCGGTTGGCCCCGCCCACCAAGGAGTTCACAGTCCTGGAGGTGGGAAAAAGAGTTGAGTTTAGTTTGAGAGTGGAAGTGAGAGGAAGTGAAGTGGTAGTGGAGCAACTAACTGACAGCGTCCGGGTGTGTGGCCCTGGCGGTACAGCAAGGTTGGCAGACGGTGGTGACCGTCTGCAGGAGTGGCCTATCAGAGTCTACCGTAAGGACCGTGGACGGGCAGTGGCCCGGCGATACCGGACCGGTACGCAAAGAGAAGCCAGCACCATCTGGCAGGGGCTTACGGACCCCGGCAAGGCTAGCAGTCGCCGTGAATTTGCCGAATTCGTTAGTGAAGGGAACCTCCTGGGTTTCCCAGCAGCCAAGTCCTGACAGAAGGCAACAGTCCAACCAAGAAAGGGAGACACCGCCACCGCCAAGGCAACCATTTCCCAGGGCCAGAGCCTGCGGGCAGAAGGGGCTCCTCCAGCCCATATCCAAGCTGGGAAGCGGGTTACCGGTGGGAACCCATTGGAACCATCTACCGTATATAGGTGCAGGGAAAGGCAGTCACCATCAACCTGCTGGGAGAAACAACACCGCAGCCGTCTGTGGGACCCGTCCATCCAGCCGTGTGTTTTACTGAGAACTGTGTCCTCATCATTGGCTGAGTGAGTACCACCGTGCCGCGCGGCACAGCGCTGCCCCCGCGACCCTGCACCTCACCAGACCCTGCACCTCACCAGGCCCTGTAACTCGCCTGTCATCCATCCCTACCCCATCACCGGGCCTTGGGACAACCAACCCCCTACCCACGGAGGGGAGAACTAACATCAAAGCTGCTCCCTGTCACCGCTCCCGGGATCCCTGTCCAGAGCAGCGGTGGTGTCACTAACTTCACCACAACCGTGGGTGGCGTCACGGGCAATAATCCAATCCCCACCATCCAATCAAACCCCCCTTTTCACTCACGGGCGAGGAATGCTGCTCGAGTCCCCGGGATCCGGCCCACCGCTCGAGCCACCACAGAGCAGCGGCAACAGCAGCCGGAACCGAGCAGTGGGAGAGCGCAGCGTCCCATCCTCCGCCCGCGACACATACAGACTGGAAAGACCTTTCTATTCTCAAGGTCAGCTGCTTGTTATCCTCCATCATTTGCAGAACATTAGCCTGGGGAGAATTAAGACAGAGAGCAGTATGGCGAGTACAGTGCTCACACACAGCACAGAACCCACTGAAGGAATGACTAGCACTGCAGGAGACACAGCTCATTCCTTCAGTGGGGTCGGTGCAAAATGCAGCTCCCGATGTATGAGCACTGTATCCGCCATATTGCTCTCTGTCTAACTTCTACCCAGGCCAATATCCTGCAAATGATGGAGGATAACAAGCAGCTGGCCCTGAAAATAGATGAGGCCATCCAGTCTGCGAGCCAACAGGTGACTAACTTGAGTGAGAAATGAGCTGACAGCCTCTAACAAGAGACTGGCTAAGCTGACCAGACCCTGTGTCATGGAGAACAACCAGCACATCATACAAGGTCTGGAGTATTGGAACATAAAGCTGAGCAGATCTGATATGCTATTGTGTCGCCCTGGGCAAGCCAGGGGACACAGGTCATACCACCACCACACCCCACACTCCAGGTAGGCACATCATAGCTAACCTACAAATCCTTGTTGCCTTCCTCCAGGAGTCTGATGATGCACACCAGGGGGTGGGCCAGGCGGTTGGCTCCGCCCACCAAGGAGCTCACAGCTCTGAAGGCAGGAAGTAACCAGGCAGTCCAGTGAGGGACATGAGAGAGTGAACAGCAGATTAGCCCAGGCAGGGCAAGAGTGAAGTTGAGCTAAGTAGAGGAGTTAAGAAAGTGAAAGTGAAAGTAGTAAGGGAGGAAAGCAAGTAAAGTGACAGAAGAGAAAGACAGCCTGAAGGGCCCAGCTTTGTGGAGGGCCAGATCAGCAAGGTCAGCAACGGCGGTGACTGTCTGGAGGGGGACCGTTTGGAAGTTCCTGGAAGGACCCCATCGGCTGAGTGAGTACCACAGTGCCACAAGGCACAGCGCTGCCCCCGCGTCCCTGCGCCCACCAAGCCCTGCACCACACAACTCCATCACCGGGCCCCGGGATCACCAACCCCTACCCACGGAGGGGCAACACAACACCTGGCTGCTCCGCATCACCATCCCCGGGAGTCCCCGTACAGAGCAGCGGTGGTGAAATCACCACAACCGTGGGTGGCGTCACGAACTATAACAATCCCCGCACCCAACAAACACCCCCTTTCACTCACGGGCGAGGAGTGTCGCTCGAGAAACCCCGGGATCCGGCCCACAGCTCGAGCCACCAGGAGCAGCTGCCGGACCCGAGCAGAAGGGGTGAGCACGGTGTGCTGACACCCTCCTCCCCGCCCGCGACAACTTGGCGTCACGAACAGGATCTTACCGCTCTGCCGTCTGGTAGAGGTGCGCCTTGTTACCGCCGGAGGTATCCGGCAGAAAAATTTCAGAAGCCGCCATCTTTGGCGCGAAAAGTTCCCGCTCGAGCGTCTTCTCGAGCAGTAGAGGCGCGAAGGCCAAAACCCCGCCCCGAGAGAGGAGGGGCCGGAAAGAGCTAAGGGGGACGCGATGGCGGCTGGCTGCATGTGAGTGCAGCGATAGAAGCAGGGACGCCAGGACCCTGCGGCCATTTATTGGTTCCTGGAAGAGGCCGCTGCTAAAGATGTCCGACCAACAACACCGTGGTCCCCGCGCCCGGCATGGCGGCGTGGGTGGAAGTCTGGACCGCCCAGCTAAGCAGCCATCTGCAGGTCCGCATGCAGCTCCTCCTGGAGGAGTGGGAGGCCGACATGGTGGAAGCGGTGGCTGCTATGCGGAGATGCGAGGTGGAGGAAGATTTGGAGGAACGGGTAAGAGACCCACGTCCCTGTATTCCCGAGGGATCGGCCGCTGCGGCTGAGGGGCCCGGCCTACACCCGTTCACCCTGCTGCCTCTCCCGCTACCCGCGTTAGCTGCTGCTGCCCCGCCACTAGGCCCGCTACCACCACCACCGGTAGCGGTACCCTGCCAATCCGCCCCGGCGGACCGACCTGCAGCAGAAGCTCGTGACCGCCCTGATCCGCTTCCATGGAAGAAGCCGAAGGCTGAAGCCGTCAGCAAAGATGCACCGGAGGCACGGCGGGGATGCAGCTGCCAGGAGGCAGAGCAGGCCATGTCACAGCGGGGTCCCTCATTACTGAAGGTGCCGGTCGTAGCCGACACGGAGGGACTCTGGCTGGGCCCGTCCCCCGCACACGCTGAACCGGAGCAAACAGAAAGTGCTCCCGGCTGGGAGCGACGGCAACAGCAGCTGCGCAGGGAGATCGATGCCCGAGAGGGGTGTAGAGCGGATGTGCATGCCCGCATGAATATGGAGGAAGATGACCCGCAGCTAGCTACCATCGGGGTCCACGGCGGTGCACCATGTGAAGGTGGCACTAGAGCCCCGCGATTGAGGATGGACTGCTAAGCCGGCGGTCCTCCGCCTAAAAGTTATCCCCGTTGGGACCACCATTCTTTTGTTTGTTTAAAAGTTGAAAATGAAAAATGATAATTACCGAACAGTTACCTGATTTGCTTTTGTGATTGCAACCGGCTGGAGCCGGCACCGTTGTGCCCATGGGGATCGTTAAAAGTTTTGCATGGGAACTATCCATGGACAAGCCCGTGAACTTGCAGGGCACCACAAACGTTAAGTGGCTTGTAAATATGTTGGGTACCGTTGCCGTTTCCGCAATACCGTCTCCGGAGAGGCAGGTTGGAGGGAGGGCCCTGAGCAGAGCAGGCTAGGGCCCAGCCACCAAAGGAACCGGTGGCCACCCTCTGGAGGGGAAGGACAGATCCCGCTCGGGTAACTTGTGCTGGACTGTGGGTCAAGGGGTGCTGCCTGGGCTTTAGGGGCAGCATCAGGGCCAGGTTGCTTGGGTGGGAGAGAGCGGAAACCGTGACCGTATACCGTTGCAATGTTTAAGTAAATGTGCCTCCCGTCTTGGGAAGAGTTTTGATTAAAAATGTTATTTATGTTTTCTTAACCCTGTTACCCCTTTTACAGAAAAATAAAACCGGTGTAGGACGGCAGCCCGCGGACGGTCTGCATTTTGCTAAGGGGGAATGTGTCGCCCTGGGCAAGCCAGGGGACACAGGTCACACCACCACCACACCCCACACTCCAGGTAGGCACATCACAGCTAACCTACAAATCCTTGTTGCCTTCCTCCAGGAGTCTGATGATGCACACCAGGGGGTGGGCCAGGCGGTTGGCTCCGCCCACCAAGGAGCTCACAGCTCTGGAGGCAGGAAGTAACCAGGCAGTCCAGTGAGGGACATGAGAGAGTGAACAGCAGATTAGCCCAGGCAGGGCAAGAGTGAAGTTGAGCTAAGTAGAGGAGTTAAGAAAGTGAAAGTGAAAGTAGTAAGGGAGGAAAGCAAGTAAAGTGACAGAAGAGAAAGACAGCCTGAAGGGCCCAGCTTTGTGGAGGGCCAGATCAGCAAGGTCAGCAACGGCGGTGACTGTCTGGAGGGGGACCGTTTGGAAGTTCCTGGAAGGACCCCATCGGCTGTGTGCCCGGTGGTCTGGAGCAGTGTTCCGAAGGACAGTCAGCACCAGGGCAGGAGCCTCTCGGACCCCGGCAAGGCTAGGAGTCGCCAGATTTGCCAAATCCGTCAGTGACGGGGACGCAGATCCCCCAACAACCAAGTCCCGAGTGAAGGCAACAGCCCAACCTGAAGCAGAGAGACACCGCCACCGCCACGGCACCAGTTTCTCAGGGCCAGCGCCTGCGGGCAAAGTGTAGAGCTCCTCCGGCCCAGATTGCAGCCGGGGAGCGGGTAACCGGAGGGAATCCACCACTACCACAAGTCAAACATAGGTGCAAGGAAGAGGAACATCACCGTCACCTACCGGGAGTGCAGGTGCAGCCGTCTGTGGGACCGTCCTACCAGCCGTTTGGTTTACCGTACAAACTGTGTCCACGTCTCAGGCTGAGTGAGTACCACAGTGCCACAAGGCACAGCGCTGCCCCCGCGTCCCTGCGCCCACCAAGCCCTGCACCACACAACTCCATCACCGGGCCCCGGGATCACCAACCCCTACCCACGGAGGGGCAACACAACACCTGGCTGCTCCGCATCACCATCCCCGGGAGCCCCCGTACAGAGCAGCGGTGGTGAAATCACCACAACCGTGGGTGGCGTCACGAACTATAACAATCCCCGCACCCAACAAACACCCCCTTTCACTCACGGGCGAGGAGTGTCGCTCGAGAAACCCCGGGATCCGGCCCACAGCTCGAGCCACCAGGAGCAGCTGCCGGACCCGAGCAGAAGGGGTGAGCGCGGTGTGCTGACACCCTCCTCCCCGCCCGCGACACTATAAATGCAAGACAAATACACTAATGGTTTGCTGCTAAGGGAAGAGCTGTCACATCTGCAAGATGAAATTCACTTGCTCTGACAAATAGAGTAATATGGCAGTCTGACTGCCCCTAATCAGTGACACTAGTGTGGAGCCCCTGAGGCTTCAGTCACCACAGGGTACTACATCTCATTGAAGGTGCCTTGGTAATGAAGAGGTTAATCGCTGGTGTTTAGCACTTATACAACATTCACACAAACACCCAGTTAGTGAGACAGTCAGTTACACAGCTCAGGAAGTCAGCCAGCCTGGAAAATTCCCGATTACCAAGGTAACGGCCTGGGAGGTGGAGCAGCACTAGGAAAGTTACAGAACACACAGGAAAATCACTTCAGAATAGTCTGAGACACAGAACAACACTGTCGCTGGAGAGAGTGCTTAAGAGCTTCTCCAGCTAGGATTGGCCCAACTGGAAGTGGCAGGAGACAACCGGGTGAGCTGGAGAGACAGAAGAGAAACACGGTTGCTGCTGGGAGAGCGTCATTGCTCCCTTGGAACCGGCGCAGAGCAGGTAGCAGAGTCCTAGGGTGGAACATACTCCATGTTGGACTACCAGAATCTGCTGGACAGGAGGATTGTACATTCCTCTGACCACCAAAAATTCCTGGAGTACAGTGGCACATAGGGCCCGGAGTTAGGAATATGGTCAGGCCCCACAGCGGACCCGCGTCACCTGCATATGGGACGGTAGCTGAGTTACAAGAACCGGGGTCCCCAAGTAGCTTCAGGCAATGGGGATCCAACACCAAGTGCAAGGAGGAAGGTCTCTCAATTCACAGCACTGGCGTTTACCTTGGACTTCCCCAGGATCAGCTGGGGACAATCACGGCAGAGACCGGTACCCTGGGTACAGCACCAGAACTGTTAGTAAATAGATATTGGCCTGCTCCTCCGGCCTCAGTCTATAATTTCCGGCACCATTGCCCCGCGCTCTGGCGCCAGAAGCCAACTATCATCCCCATCATCCTCACTGGGGCCCGCTCCACCTGTGGGGAGCAGAACCATCCTTGCTGCAACACCATCAGCCCCGGAGGACATCACCCACAGCGGGGGCTAATCCCTGGCCGCGTACCACAGGTATCGTTATGAGACAACCTCTAGCATCATCCTTATCCTCCCCTATTTATTGTACACCTCGGGGCCACGAAACCGGGCAGGGCCACCCGTGATATCCCCCTGACCTGACATCATCAATCCGACGATGAGTAGAGTTAACCCCTTGCCCCGTGGGTGCTACACTAGTACAGAGGGGTGGTTGGGATTATGGGTGGGGAAGAGGTGAATATTCATTTTTCATTTACATACACTTTTTAAGGGGCTGCAAGCAACACATTAGGGCAACGTATAACAATAAAAGTTGCATATCCTGAAAAGGCTGCCCAAGCCCTATTTCAGCTACTGTTAGTATGGTATGCAAAAATGATCTGACAGATTTCCTTTAAGAAAAGTGAACTTATGTTCAAATTATTTTTACATTGCTATTCATTTGTTGACTTATTTTTTGCACTTTTTCAGGTGTTTAACAGGCAAAATCTTGAAAAAGACTGTGTGCACATGTCCTTAAGCACTCTGCCAGTGATGCCTCTCGTTGATCTGGCCTTTGTTGATTGACTGCAGATGTTACTGCATTTTACAGCACTGTAATCTATTACTGAGTTTAGTGGCTTGTGACATCTATATGAAATGAGTCCAGTGATTGACTACAGTGCTGCCCATCAACAAAGAGTGCATATAAATGAATAAATATTATTATTATTATTTCAACAAATTCTTCATACAAAAATAAGGTGAGCTGCAGACCCCTAAATGCCAGAACAGCAGAACCCCCCCCCCCCCCCCACAAATGACCACATTTTGGAAATTACACCCATCTGGGAGTTCATCTGGGGGTATAGTGATGATTAAAGGTGGCTTTACACGCTACGAGATCGCTTAAGTGATGTCGTTGGTGTTACGGAATTTGTGACGCACATCCGGCCACTTTAGCAATGTCGTTGTGTGTGACACCTATGAGCGATTTTGAATAGTCGCAAAAACGGTCAAAATCGCTCATCGGTGACATCCCTCCCTTCCAAATAATTGTTGCTGATGCTTGGATGATGTAGTTTGTCGTTACTGCGGCAGCACACATCACTACGTGTGACACCGCAGGAATGAGGAACCTCACCTTACCTGTGGCCGCCGGCAATGCGGAAGGAAGGAGGTGGGCGGGTTGTTTCGTCCCGCTCATCTCCGTCCCCCCGCTTCTATTGGGCGGTCGCTTAGTGACGCCAAAAGAACCGCCCCCTTAGAAAGGAGATGGTTCGCCAGTCACAGCGACGTCGCTATGCTGGTAAGTATGTGTGATGGGTCCGCGCGATTTTGTGCGCCACCGGCAGTGATTTGCCCGTGTCACACAAATGATGGGGGCGGGTACGCACGCTAGCGATATCGGTACCGATATCACAGCGTGTAAAGCGGCCTTTAGTCTCAGGAAAACACCCATGAAGTCAAACACAGTGAATGTTGCAAAATTAAAAATAAGCCCTTGTCATGTTCAATACATTGTAGTACCCATGCATTGTGCCCAGCTCATGCATCTGGAGACACACAACCCAAAAATTTAGTGATTTCTTCTCTACAGCAATGTCAAACATTTGGACGTTAACTGTGGTTTAGGCACATTGTGGTGCTCAGAAGGGAGGGGGCATTTGAATTTGGGAGACAAGATTTTGCTGGATTTCTTTTGTGAGAGGGAACCCTATCGCTTTTCCAGAGCCTTTGTGCCGCCAGTAACGTGGAAGCCCTCTATATTTACGTTAACAGATGATGGACCTAAGTGGGATTTGCGTTTTTGTGGGTTGAGCTGAATGCTGTTTGGTGGCAAGTTGGGGTACAGAACATTTTGGATCACTTCACATTTATCCTGTGCTACACTGAGCACTTACAAAAGGGTTTGCAGCTAAATCTCTGAAATTCATAATTCAGGTGAAACCCCTGGTGGATTTATTTACTATAATGAGACAGCAAACTTACTCTGGACTCCGTTTGAACTCTGTTCCACTGGCCCGTTTTTTTAAAGGTGCACAAAACTGTTGTTGATTTTCGTGCACGTCTAAAGAGACCAATAAAAAATGGACATATGGTATTTCAAAGTGACTCCTTCTGCTTCATAACAGTGAATTATCCATTGGAAATTTCATCTTAATCATGTTTTCATACAGTTATATGTAATCCCCAGTGTAAGCAGTTAGCGTAGAGCGCAGGATACATGTGAGCCGAGCTGATCTTTGGGAGGCAGAATGAACAAATCATCAGTAGTTCAAGAATTTGCTTTGTTTATTTTCTTTATCCTGTGCATCATGTGGAATAAGATATTAGGTGGCTTTATTCCTCAGGTCAGTACAAGTACAGCGATACCAGATTTATTTCTTTTTTTATGGTGACTACTAACAAAATAAAGGTTTTTTGCATTACCGAATTTTGAAGGCTATAACATTTAAATTTTTCTGCTCACAGAGTCATGTAAGTACTTGATTTTTGCGCGATGAGTTGGACTTTTTATTGGTACCATCCTGGGCCATAAAAGGTTTTTGAATCACTTTCTATTCCTCTTTTTGTAAGGCAGAATCAAGAAAAAACAGAAATTGAGAAATGTATTTATTTTGTTTGTTTTTTGCACCGTTCACTATATTTTAAGTGATAAGACAGCTTTATTCTTCAGGTCAATACAATCACAGCAATATTATTATTATTATTTATTTATAGAGCACCATTAGTTCCATGGTGCTGTACATGAGAAGGGGGTTACATACAAAATACATATACAAGTTACAGTAGACAGACTAGTACAGAGGGAAGAGGGCCCTGCCCTTGCGGGCTTACATTCTATAGGATTATGGGGAGGAGACAGTAGGTGGGGTGTAGATTGGGCGGCAGCTCCGCACGGTGGTCGATACCTCACTGATATCGTTTTTTTTTTTAGATTTTGCTGCTTTTACACCATAAAAACAATTTTATAGAAAAGATAATTGTTTTTGCATTGCTGTATTCTGAGAGCTTTAGCTTTTTTATTTCTCTGCTGATGGAACTGTACGGCAGCTTGTTTTTTGCAGGATAAGATGATTTTTTTGAGCAATCCTATTCTTATTTACATGCAAGTTTTTGATTGCATTTTATTCCAACTTTTGAGCAGTATGATGGAAAAGAATTGTTTTTTTTCAGTGTTTTTTTACAACATTTAGTGAAGTGGTTAACTATTGTTATCATTTTGTAGATCAGGTTGTTCTGGATTTAGCAATACCAAATACATGCACTTTTTTTTTTTTTTTTATATAATGTACACATGTATATATTGTAATTCTTTTGTATTATTTTTATTGCTATTATTTATTTTTGTTGTTTTTGATTTCACGATCGATCGTACCCGCCCCCGTCGTTTGTGCGTCACGGGCAAATCGCTGCCCGTGTCGCACAAAGTCATGAATCCCCCGTCACACGTACTTACCTGCTGAGCGACGTCGCTGTGGGCGGCGAACATCCTCTTCCTGAAGGGAGAGGGACGTTCGGCGTCACAGCGACGTCACACAGCCGCCGGCCAATAGAAGCGGAGGGGCGGAGATGAGCGGGACGTAAACATCCCGCCCACCTCCTTCCTTCCGCATAGCCGCCGGGAGCCACGAGACGCAGGTAACTTGAGTTCATCGTTCCTGGGGTGTCACACGGAGCGATGTGTGCTGCCCCGGGTACGATGAAGAACCGGCGCCATTTTAAATAAACAATATTTTGAAACTGAGCAACGAGTACACGACTCACGATTTGTGAGCGATACTGCGTCGCTCGAGGTGTTACACGAGACGACGTCGTGAACGACGCCGGATGTGTGTCCCAAAAAACGTGACCCCGACGATGCATCGCACGATAGCTCGTCCCGTGAAAAGCACCCTTTAGTTTTACACTTATGGATCACCTCTTACCCCATACTCCTGGCATGGTAAAAGAGGCATTCATGATGATGGCCCATGGCAGCGATCGGGCCCTCGTGTTCATGTTGCAAAGCTCCTGATCGCTTGGGAGAGGAGCACACTCCTCTCCCTAACTCCAATATTCTGTGATTGCTATGGATTGCAGCATTTAAGAGGTTAAACAGCCCAGAGTGGTGCGGGAACCGCTTTTGTCCCATACATCCTTGATTGGGAACACCTCGGCAATCAGGATGTACGGGGTGCGACCAAAGTCTGGAAGGGGTTTAATACTTTGGGGGTAGGGAGGAAGGATTTTTTTTTGCTTTCTATTATATTTTTGCTTTAAATAATATTATAATATTTAATTTATTCATTCTGTATATAAAAATGCCAGCTTTTTTTAACCCCCTACCAACATAGGACATAGTGGTGTGTCATATGCCGGCTCCCTGATTTTGATTTGGGCTTGTACACTTAGCCCACATCTTTGACAGCAGATGATGGCTGTGATAATCAGCCATCCTCTGCCTCGAACAGTCCTAAGGGGACTAATACAGTAAAAAGAGAAAAAAATGTTTAAAAACCCCCCATAAAATTTCAAATAAACCCCTTTTTCCTTTAACATTTAAAAACATATAGTATACAAATTTGGTATCGCTGCATTTGTAAAAGTCCGATTCATCAAAATATAAAATAAATTAATCCGATCTGTAAAAAGTGTAACGGAAATTTTTTTTCCAAAATTGATTGGTTTTGGCTGCTGCAATACCAAAAAAATGCAATAACAGGCGATCAAATATTGTATCTGCCAAAAGTGATATGGCTAAAACATCAGCTCAGGGCACAAAAAGTAAGCCCTCACACCTTACACAGTGCCACAAACTGAATATTGAAAACATTACGGCTCTTGGAAAAAGGCGACATAAGTGAGAGGGTTTTTTTTTTTTTTACAAATTCTGAATTTTCACCAACATTTAAATAAAATAAAAACTCTGCATATTGAGAATTTACATAATTTTTTAACTTATCATCCATCATGTACATGTCATGTCATATATATCCGTCATGGATCATGTGAGGTTAATCCCCGCCCCTTGCCATGGGCTGGTCGCGGCGATCCACGCACATATCAGCTGTTTTTAACAGCTGACATGTGCGCCTGCAAGATACAAGTGGAATCGCTTCCACCTGCAACTTTTAACCCCTTACATCTCGCTGCCAAAGTCTGGCAGCGAGATGTATATGCGTGCGGCCATTACTTTCACTTACCGCCGCCCCCACTGCGTGATTACGTGACTTTCGGTGGTTGCCATGGTAGCACAGGGTCATGTGATGACTCCTGTAGCCGACATGAATTACTTTCGGTTTCACTCGGCCCGGAGCTGAGTGAAGCAGAAAGTGAGCATATCTGCTGTTGACAGCTGTGTAGCTGTGATCAGCAGATAGGGCAGAGTGATCGAATTGTTGATCCATATAGCCCCTAGGGGGACTAGTAAAATAAAAAAAAAAAGATATAAAAAGTATAAAAAAAATCCCCCAAAACCTAAAAGTTCAAATCACCCCCCTTTGACCCCATTGAAAATTAAAGAGTTAAAAAAATAAAAAATATACAAATATTTGGTATCGCCGCATTCAGAATTGCCCAATCTATCAAAATGTAAAATGAATTAATCTGATTGGTAAATGGTGTAGCTGCAAAATTCCAAACGCCAAAATTACGTTTTTTTGGTTGCCGCAAGTTTTGCACAAAATGCAATAACAGGTGATCAAAACGTAGCATCTGCACAAAAATGGTACCGTTAAAAACGGCAGCTCGAGGCGCAAAAAATAAGCCATCACTGCGCCATAGATCCCAAAAAATAAGAACGCTACGGGTTTCGGAAAATGGCGCAAAACATACGCCACTTTTATTGGACAAGCTTGTGAATTTTTTTTAACCCCTTAGATACAAGTAAACTGATACATATTTGGTGTCTACAAACTTGCACTGACCTCAGGCATCCCAACAACACATCAGTTTTACCATATATTGAACATGGTGAATAAAATATCCCAAAAACTATTATGCGATCACACTTTTTTTGCAGTTTTTCCACACTTGGAATTTTTTTTTATGTTTCCAGTACACTATATGGTAAAACGTATGGTTGCATTTAAAAGTACAACTTGTCCCGCAAAAAATAAGCCGTTATATGACAAGATTGACGGAAAACTAAAAAAAGTTACGGCTCTCGGAAGAAGGGGAGCAAAAAAAAAAAACGGAAAAAAGGAAAGCGCCCGGTTGCTGAATAAAGCAAGGCCTCTTTCTCCACTTATGAACCAATTCTCTTCCCTTGTGTTCTGAATTGAGTATTAACTAGAAAACGACTATACTTCATCCTTGGAGACAAGATGGACATTCAGCTCGATGATCAGGTTCCATGCTGACCATATAAGTCTATGGAGAGTGCATGAGAAGGAATGGGAGGAGAAGAAATCAACTGCCGATAATGAGGCAAAGACTCACACATATAAACCTACAAAAATTATCAAAGAAAAGGGAGGGTCCCAAAACCAAACAAAAGACTGAGATATTAAATAGGCATTTCTCATCTGTATTCACCAAGGAACTGACTGTACCAGGGATCATTCAAAAAGTGAAAAATCAAAGTCCACCACCCGATATAATTAATTTAACACAAGATGAAGTACGCCTACGTCTGAGTAAATTAAACATTGACAAATCCCCAGGGCCAGATGGCATTCATCCACGAATATTAGGGGAATTGAGCTCCGTAATCGACAGACCGCTGTATCTCATCTATTTAGACTCACTTGTAACAGGGTTGGTGCCTCAGGATTGGAGGATTGCTGATGTGGTACCGATATTTAAGAAAGGTAAGAGGGTAGATCCAGGCAACTACCGTCCAGTAAGCCTGACATCAGTAGTATGCAAAGTTTTTGAGGGCATTTTAAGGGATGACATGCAAAAATATATTGCAGAAAATAATATGATAACTGACAAACAGCATGGATTCATGAAAGATAAGTCGTGTCTAACCAACCTGTTGGGGTTCTATGTGGGGGTAAGTTCAAACCTGGATATTGGTAATGCAGCTGATGTGATTTATTTGGACTTTGCAAAGGCATTTGATACTGTACCACATAATAGCCTTATACTAAAGCTCCAGAAGCAAGGACTAGGGGACACAATATGCAACTGGGTAAGGAATTGGCTAAAAGATAGGAAACAAAGAGTAGTCATAAATGGTACATTCTCTAAATGGGCTATAGTCAGCAGTGGGGTGCCGCAGGGATCTGTGCTTGGACCGATTCTTTTTACTCTCTTTATTAATGACCTTGTGGATGGGATTGATAGTACAGTGTCAGTCTTTGCCGATGACACCAAACTATGTAGGATATTAAAAACTGACCTGGATAGTACAATATTACAAAAAGATCTGAATAAGATGTCAGAATGGGCAGATACTTGGCAAATGAGATTTAATGTTGATAAATGTAAAGTAATGCACCTAGGACGGAGTAATCCTATAGCTGCGTATACATTAAATGGAAGTAAACTCGGGACTACAGAACAGGAGAATGACTTGGGTATTCTCATTACAAATAAGCTGAGCAGCAGCACTCAATGTCAAGCAGCAGCTGCAAAAGCAAACAAGATTTTAGGATGTATAAAAAGAGAGATTAGATCCCGTGATCCCAACGTATTGTTACCCCTCTATAAATCACTTGTAAGGCCACATCTGGAATACGGGATCCAGTTTTGGGCTCCACATTTTAAAAAGGACATTCAGAAGTTAGAGTCAGTTCAAAGGCGGGCAACTAGACTATTACAAGGAATGGAAGGCCTCCCATATGATGACAGGTTGAAAAAGTTAGATATGTTTAGCTTAGAAAAAAGACGTCTCAGAGGAGATCTCATTTATATGTATAAATACATGTGTGGTCAATATAAAAAACTGGCACATGACTTATTCCTTCCAAAGACAGTACTAAGGACCAGGGGGCACTCACTGCGAGTGGAAGGGCACTCACTGCGAGTGGAAGAAAAGCGATTCCGACACCTAAATAGGAAAGGGTTCTTTACAGTTAGAGCAGTCAGACTGTGGAATACACTACCACAAGAGGTAGTAATGGCAGATACTATAACAGCTTTTAAAAAAGAGCTGGATGATTTCCTCAGTACACAAAACATTGTTGGTTATAAATTACTTAGTGACTAAATGTAGAACTGGTGGAGGAAGGGTGAACTAGATGGACCTAGGTCTTTTTTCAACCTAAGTAACTATGTAACTATGTAACTATGTAAATCTTCAGTGACTACCCCAGATAAATATGAAAATATACGAGGAACAACTGAACAAAACAGACCAGAAAAGTAAATGATCAAATACAAAAGTTTTTATTGATAATAACCGTAGTGAGCAAAATAACAGACAGTGATAGCAACATGATGGAAAAATTGCCAGATACAGAACTGCACCAAAAGTAGGCCACCAGATGGCAATAAACGCTGCTTGTCCCAAGGTACAATGTCAAATATTACAGTACAGGCTGGAGGGGAGAGGGTGAGATATATAAATGATAAATAAATTACTCAAAGTCACCCCCACACATGCTACCTCCCTAGACAGCCATAATCAGTTAAAGGCATTGTTACCTTCAGACATTGTATGCAGCAGGCAAACAACCACGTCAGGTGGCAGGGGCAGGAGGCCTCCACGCGCGTTTCATCAAGTGTGGCTTCGTCAGGAGGCATGACTAAAGTGCATAGTGTCAAGATTTATATATTAGTGAAGGGGCCAGGTAGCAAATCAAGAAACAAATGGGGACGGCACCACCATTAAATATATAAGGTAATGGAAGTGTGCTCCAACCCATAAATAGAACCTAGAACACAACACATGGGAGAGAGTGGGCACAACTACACCAAACATGTACTGGAAAATCCAGAATAATGGAATGAAGCAAGAGGAGTCCCTTGTTGCATGCAACAAGTGTGAAAAAGTTTATTGATAACACAGAGAAATATTATTAAGAACACTTAAAACTGGGAAAGATCAAAGGGGTGATCCACCCATGAGCAAATTGGCACATCACCACTAAAACCTCATGAAATAATGCAGATGGAACAAAACATATAGGCTCAAAATAACAGTACCAAAGGACAGTATACAGCAATACATAGTCACTAAATGTAGGACTAACATTAATATGGTACAGATCAAAGAGAGCCAATACAATACCAGATAAGTAAATAGTGAGGGAGGAAGTGTGGGTGCGCCTGCCCCACACGTTACGCCACCATGTATGGCTTCATCAGGGTAATCACGCACGTTTCACCAAGTGTGGCTTCGTCAGGAGGCGTGACTAAAGTGCATAGTGTCAGGAATTATATATTAGTGAAGGGGCCAGGTAGGAAATCGACGCGTTCAGCATCATGATGCCCCACCTCCCGCTTGATTATCTACAAAGCGTGCCAGGCACAAATGAGAGTAGGACGTGCATCATTCGACCCCGTAAGCACTCAAAAACTCACACATAGACTGCACTTCTTTATTTTAGTAAATACTTAATCCCATCACAGTGCTGGATTTACAGCTACACCTCTCAGTTTCGCTGAATAATTTCCTCAATGCTGCTGCTACTACATATAGAGGTGTGATACAGGAAAATATGTGGAGCAGGATCTATTAATGCCATTGTAATCTATGTATGAAATACACCACAGAAATTAGTCTCCACCCTTTAGGCCGGAGATAATTGACAATTAGAGGTTGCAGAATATAAGAAGACAGGATAAAAGTATTGGAATGGCCAGAAGTTGTACACATTCCACAGCTTTATTTAAGACGTTACCTGACTGCACAGGTATGCTTGAGGGTTTTGGAATGATTTCCACAGCTCCCAGACTTGTCTACAGATGCATAGTACATGTCAGACATGGAGTCATTGCAGCCAGTGAATATTATCATAGCTTTCAGCAGCAGGACAGACATGACTCAAGTTCACACATAAAGTTTAAATATTTTTTTTCCTGCTTTTCGGGATATTTATTAAGATGTCTGGACGGTGTTTGTAAACGAACAAGCTGAAGTGTGACATTGGTTGTAGCTATAAAGAGTATAATCACTTAATATAAAAGGTCTATTGATATCGGGCTGCTCACACATGTCCTGACTCCGCACACGACACACTTCCTGTACACGTTTCCAATGACGCCATTACTTTATTGCTGTTATGGATGGTTGTTTTGGCTGAAGTGACATTCTGGATACTTTTTATTTCATTTTAGTAACCACTAAAGCTTTCCTTTTCCAAGAACCACTTGAAGCAAAATGGTTTGGAGGTGTAGTATATGTTATAGCTATAATAGACATGTTTCCGGAGATTGACGGTAAAAGTCCATATGGGACTTGTGACATCTGTCCTGAGTATATATCCCACATCTGGTGCAATAATCTCCTATTTTTCAAAGTTAGTTATGCTTTTTTATACTTACCAATATTTTAACAACTGAATTGAGAACATATAATTTGCATTACAGATTGCCTAATAATGCCACAAAATGCTCCGAAATGCTCACAAAATGTTTGTCTGTTTCCGGTATAAGGGCCATCCATTTTGTATTTCATACCCAGGAGTTGTACAAGGACAAGAAAGACTGCGGGCAAGTATTCTATACTTACTTTTTACTCATACATTCTTTACCTAATTGTGTCACCAAAGTTGAACTGAACTTAATTTTCTCTAAATCAATTAATATTTTCAAGAAACTATTATTTAAAAGGATTGTGCAGACCTGTGATATTGATGACCCATCGTTCAGACAGGTCATCAATATCAGATCAGTGGGAGTCTGACATCTAGAACCCCGATCAATCAGCTGTTTTCAGCTTCGAAACCAGCCAGAAGTAAACATCATAGCTATGTAGTATATAGGATGAGTGATCAAATAAATTCAGGTTCAGTTGTTAAAGGTACAAAAAATAGTAGTAAAAGAATCTGTGTGTATATATGCAGCTCTCGCAAAAGTTAAGAGACCACTGCACAGTTTTATAAAAATCAGCTTCTCTTCATGTCTGGCAGCCATTCCATTCCAGTGTCAGTTGAATTCCAACCAGAGTACACCTCATTCTACTGAATGTGCTTCTGATTAGGTGATCACCTAAACCAAATCTTAATTTACGAGGGAAAGTATAAAAAACACTGCTGTGGTCTTGAAATAGGACAAGCTGGATGGCAAAACAAGTGCTAGTAATATCCCAAATGTAATAGGAATGATAAAATAACCTTTAACCATGCCAAAGGAGTTGAAACGAAAAGTCTTGAGTGAGGAAAAGAAGGGGTACAGTGAGCGTCATGTTGCCTCCATCCTTACAATTTCTTAGACGGCAGTCCATTACAACAAGGTCAAGCAGCAGACATTGGAGGCAACAAATCTACAGACTGGCAGAGAGCGAAAGCGACTCTCCACTGACAGGGATGACCGTCATCATATTCGAACGTCACTCAGCAACCACAGGATGACATCAAGTGACCTACAAAAGGAATGGCAAATGGCAGCTGGTGTGAAGTGCACGGATAGAATAATTCATAACAGGCTCTTAGATGCACGGCTCAAGTCATGTAAAGCTAGAAAAAGCTTTTCATCAATGAGAAGCAAAGGAGAGCCAGGCTGAAGCTTGGTAAATACCGTAAGGATTGTACCATAGAGGACTGGAGTAAGGTAATCTTCTCTGATGAGTCTAATTTTGAAGTTTGCCCAACACCTGGTTGTCTAACGGTTAGACAGAGACCTGGAGAGGCATACAAGCCACAGTGACTTGCACCCACTGTGAAATTTGGTGGAGGATCGTTGATGAACTGGGGTTGCTTCAGCAAGGCTGGAATTGGGCAGATTAATCTTTGCGAAGGATGTATGAATCAAGCCACATACAAGGTTATCATGGACAAAGAGTTGCTTCCTTTTGCTCAGGCAATGTTCCCCAACTCTGAGGACTGGTTTTTCCAGCAGGGCAATGAGCCATGCCACAAAGCTAGGTCAATCAATGTGTAGATGAAGGACCACCACATCAAAACCCTGTCATGGCCAGCCCAATCTCCAGACCTGAACCCCATTGAAAACCTGTGCAATGTAATCAAGAAGAAGATGGATAGTCACAAGCCATCAAACAAAGAAGAACTGCTTAAATTTTTGCACCAGGAGTGGCATAAATCACCCAAAAGCAGTGTGGAAGACTGATGGAAAGCATGCCAAGACGCATGAAAGCTGTGATTAAAAATCATGGTGATTCCACAAAATATTGATTTCTGAACTCTTCCTGAGTTAAAACATTGGAATTGTTTATTCTAAATGATTCTGAACTTGGTTTTTTTGCATTATTTGAGGTCTGAACGCAATGCATTTTTTGTTATTTCGACCATTTCTCATTTTCAGAAAATAAATACAAAATTTATTGCTTGGAAATTTTGAGACATGTTGCCAGACAAAACTGAAAATTTTGCAGTGGTCTCTGAATTTTTGCCAGAGCTGTGTATATATATATATATGTATATATATATATATATATATATATATATATATATATATATATATATATATATATATATATATATATATATATATATATATATATATATATATATACACACATATACAGTTGTGCTCAATAGTTTGCAAACCCAGACTTTTTGCTTTCTTGGCCTTTTTTCAGAGAATGTGAATGATAACACAAAACCTTTTTTCCCCACTCATGGTTAGTGGTTGGGTGAAGCCATTTATTGTCAAACTACTGTGATTTTTCTTTTTAAATCATAATGACAACCAAAAACATCCAAATGACCCTGATCAGAAGTTCACATACCCCAGTTCTTGATACCATGTATTGCCCCCTCTAACATCAATTACAGCTTGAAGTCTTTTGTAGTAGTTGTGGATGAGGCTCTTTATTTTCTCATATGGAAAAGGTGTCCAATCTTCTTAGCAAAAAGCCTTCAGTTTCTGTAAATTCCTGTGCTTTTTTGCATGAACTGTGTCCTTGAGTTCACCCCAGAGTGGCTGAATGATATTGAGATCAGGGGACTACAATGGCCACTCCAGAATCTTCATTTTGTTCTGTTGTAGTGAATGAAAGGCCGACTCGGCCTTGTGTTTTGGATCGTTGTCATGTTGGAACGACCAAGAATGTCCCATGTGCAGTTTCTGGGTTGATGAATGCAAATTTGCCTCCAGTATTTGCTGATAAAGTGCTGCATTCATCTTTCCTTCAACTTTGACCAAGTTTCCTGTGCCTTTGTAGCTCGCACATCCCCACATCAGCGATCCACCTCCATACTTTACTATAGGAATGGTGTTCCTTTCATCAAAGGCCTTGTTGACACCTCTCCAAATGGAACATTTATGGTTGTGGCCAAAAAGTTTGATTTTGGTCTCATAACTCCAAATTACCTTGTTTCAGAAGTTTGGAGGCTTGTCTGTGCTATTTGTATTGTACGTGAGATTTGCACTGTAATGGCTGTCTTCTGGCTACTCGACCATGCAGACCATTTTTCTTCAAGTGCCTCTTTATTGTGCATCTTGAAACAGCCACATCACTAGTTTTCAATGAATCCTGTATTTCAGATGATGTTATTTGTGGGTTTTTCTTTGCATCCCGAACAATTTTCCTAGCAGTTGTGGCCAAATTTCTTGTTGGTCTACCTGATCATGGTTTGGTTTTTACAGAGCCCCTGATTTTCCATTTGTTAATTACAGTTTGAACACTGCTGACTTGCATTATCAATTCTTTGGATTTCCTTTTGTATCCCTTTTCTGTTTTATACAGTTCAACTATCTTTTCCCATAAATCTGTTGACAATTCCATTGACAATTCTTTTGCTTTCCCCATAACTCAGGATCCAAAAATGTCAGTGGCTGGATGAAAGATGCAAGAGTCTGTCTGGATCCCAGAATATCACTCAGCTTTTATGCACACAAACTGATTACAAGAAAACAGGTCACAGGTGAGGATGTTACCTTTATTAGCCATTCAAAGCCATTTGTGTCTTCTGTTCATATTATCAGGCAAAAATAACCAGGTTATGTGAACTTTTGATCAGGGTCATTTAGATGTTTTTGGTTGTCATTATGATTTAAAAAGAGAAAAGACAGTAGTTTGACAATAAATGTCTTTTCCCAACCCCTAACCATTAGAGGAAAAAAAATATTTTGTGTTATTCAAATTCTCTGAAAAAGGCCAAAAAAGCAAAAAATCTGCCATAAACTATTGAACACAACTGTATAAAAAAACAGAAAAGTTTAAATCATTGCTCTTTTTCCAAAATGCAATGTATCAAAATATAAAATTAACTAACTCAAATGGTGCAAATAAAATAAGAATAAAAACACAAAAAATAATGTTTTCTTTTTACTGTACTGATTCTCAAAAATGCAATGAAAATTGATGAAAACATCATAATAAAATAATAAAAAGTTATAAATTCTGACACAATCCAAATAAAATATAAAAGTAAAATGTAAAAAAAAATTAGGAAGTGTTCCCAGCGTATACACACCAAACACAAATCCAAATTGGGATATGAAAGGAACCATACTCTGAGCTTTGGACGAGGGCCTAGTGGGAAATCTACAGGAGACTTTATTTCATTGATGGAAAGCTTTTTTAAAGTGCCTCCAATGTTGAAGCTTAATGCTAATTCTCTTAATTCCCCAAATATAGCTTGCTTTGAAGTTCTAAACATTGAACTGGGAAAATTTTTGACTCATTCGTTTCTTTGCAAGCTTTCACTCTATAGCCAGTGTAATTAATTCTTATAATATCTCTAATCCTTTTAAAACAGATTACTCTACTTTAACCCCTTCCCGACATTGGGCATACTGGTATGTCCAATATTGCAGTGCGTTCCCGCAAATGGACGTACCACTACATGCCGGAAATCGCGTGAGCTCAGGAGCTGTGCACATGCGATCGCAGTCAGAAATTTGTTTTAAGTAATAGCCAATAACCAGCTTTTTAACCCCTGAAATGCTGCTATCAATAGGGTTCACAGCATTTAGGAGGCTAGAAGAGGGATGAAATCCCTGCGTCGGGATCACAGGGACCCAATCTGTGCTATAACAACCCAAGGTCAAATGACAACTTCCGGTATATCTGGCTACAGTGGCCTGTTAGACCATGCCAACGGCATTTAAATCAAATTATAAACATATTTAATAGGGATGATCGAATACTTCGATTATTCGGCTTCGTGAATATTTTCCGAATACCTCGCCGCTATTTGACTATTCGATGTGCAATGTAAGTCTATGGGAAGCCTGAATAGCTCTGAATAGTTGTTATTCGGGTTTCCCAAAGACTTTGCGCATCGAATATTCGCGAATAATCGAATAGCGGTGAGGTATTCAGAAAATATTCGCGAAGCCGAATAATCGAAGTATTCGATCATCCCTAAAAAATAAAAACAATAATTTACCAATAAAGACATATATTTATCTTAAAAAAAGACAAAATATTTGGTATTGTCTAGTCAGGAACAACCCAATCTATAAATCTGTCCCGCTATTCAACCGCTTCAGTGAACATCATAAAAAGAATGAAAAAAAGTATCAAAATTAGGCTTTTTAATTAAACCGCCTAAAAAAGTTGAATAAAACATCAACAGAAAGTTAATATAAATAAATATGGCATTCCCGAAAATGTAATCTTGCCTTACAAAAAACAAGCTGCCATAGAGCTCTGTCAGCATATAGTGATGCAAAATCAATTTTTTTCTCTATAAAATTGTTTTCATTACAGGAATGAGGCAAAACATAAAAAATTATATAAATGTGGTATCTCTGTAATGGTACTGATGCAAGGAATGTAGCCACTCTCCTCTCCCCCCCCCCAAAAAAATACACAATTCCTAAATGGCCAGTTTTTTTTCATTCTGCCTTCCAAAAATCTGAATAAAAAGTGATCAAAAAATGTTATGTGCCCAGCAATGGTGTCAATAGAAATATCAACTCATCTCACAAAAAAGTCCTCACATGACCATGTCAGCAGAAAAATGAAAAAGTTATAGCTCTCAAAATATGGGTATGGAAAAACTTTTTTAAAATATTGGTTTAATGTGTGATAGTAGCCAAAAATAAAAATCCAATATAACCTTGTATCGCTGTAATTATACTGCCCCAAAGAATAAAACCGTCTTATCACTTATACTGCTCTGTGAACAGCAAAAAAAAATATATAAAATAAATTCTTGACCTGTTGTTGATTTGTTTATTCTGCCTCCCAAAGATCACAGTAAGAAGAGGCTCACATTTATCCTGCGCTCTATGCTGAGTGTTTACACAAGGGTTAACGTGTAAATCTCTGAAATACTGGATTCAGATAGATCCCCCATCCGCTATAATGAGGCAAATGTAGACACTGTGGATTGTCTCCGTCCTATAATCCAGCCATGTCCAGCCTTTTAAGTGGTCATAAAAGCACGGTCGGCCACAGTTTGTGCACTTCTGAAAAGATGGACACCACTGAATACAGGCCAAATGGAGTCTAGAGTAACTCTAGTACTTCAATATAGTGAATGGATCCCTGGGGGGTGTGATCTGAATAATGACATTTGGAGATTTAGATGTAATCTCCAAAGTAAGTGCTCAGCATAGAACACAGGATAAATGTGATCAAAAATGTAATGTAAAATGTTCCCAATAAAAGCTTCAGCTCATTCATTGAAATAAATAAGTCCCCACTCAGGTCTATTATCTGTAAATGGAAACATTATCACATCCACATTATTGATGACCCAAACTCTATGGAAAGGCATAGTGGCTTCCCTGAAAAAATTAAATGTACCAAAATTTGCACACCCAAATCTAAATGCCCTCCTCCATTCTAAGCCCCACAAAGCTCCTAAATAACATCTAGCATCCACATGTTTCAAATTTCTGTAGTGAGGAAAGCCCACTTAGTTTATGGGGTGTGTGTCTACAGAAGCATGAGCTGGACACAATGTACGAGCACTACAATACATGGGCACTTCAATGGCATATTTGCAATTTTCACTCAGCAATATCCATTTGCTGCTTGTTTCTGGAAAACACACATGGAGACAAAATAGTCACTACACTTATGGATAAATTTGCAGATGGGTGTAATTTCAAAAATGGGGACATTTGAGAGGGAATTCTGCTCTTCTGGCACTTAAGAGCTCTGTATATGGAGCCGCAAACTATTTTTGGAAAATCTGTGCTCCAAGAGTTAAATAGCGCTTCTTCCCTCTCTCGCAAGTCTTGCTGTGTGGCTAAGCAGTACTGTACAGCCACATATGGGGTATTGTCGTGCTCAGCAGAAATTGTGAAACATTTTATTGCCATTATTACCCATTTACTTATGTGAAAATGTAAAATAGGAAACAAAAACATTTTTGCAGTAAAAATGTAAGTATTTTTTCTTCACCATCCAACGGTATAAAAATCTTTGACACACCTGTGGTGTCAATATGACATATGATCACTGCACCCCTAGATTAATTCATTGAGGTGTATCTTGTAAAATTAGGTTACTTATGGGGGGTTGTGTTCTTTTGGCACCTCAGAATCCCTGCCAATATGACATGAGACTCTCAAACCATTCCATCAAAATATGCACTGCAATATGTTGCTTCTTTCCTTCTGAGCTTTGCATTGTGCCTCAAAAGTAATTTTCAAACATATTAGCGAACTCAGAAGAGAATTTGCTACAAAATGTACTATTTATTTTTTCCTTTTACCCTTTTGAAAATAAAAACTTGGGGCCCAAGTCACATTGAATTGGAAAAATTGGGAAATTTTCACTTACTCAGCCCAATGTTATACAATTCTGTTGATCGCCTAAGAGTGAAAAATTCTCACCACACCCCTATATAAATTACTTGAGAGTTGTAGTTTCCAACATGGGGTCACTTGTGGGGGTTTCTGCTGCTTTGCCATGTCAGGGTCTCTTCAAATATGATATGGCGTCTGCAATCTATTCCAGGAAAAATGGCACTCCAAAATTCAAATAGCACTCTTTCCTCTTCTTAACCGTATTGGTGTATGCATGAAACGTTCATAAAGGCTCAACGTTAAACAAATTCTATGAAGCACCTATGGTCTCAAGATGCTCCCTGCACCTCTAAATACATTTTTGAGGGGTGTAGTTTCCAAAATGGGGTCACTTGTGGGGGTTTTAACTGTTTAGGCACATCAGAGGCTTGGCAAAATAGACATGGCGTTCTCTACCCATTTCAGTCAATTTTGTACTTCAAAACTCAAATGATGTACCTTCCCTTCTGGAACCTGCAATATGCCCAAAGAATAGTTTTACACCACATATGGGATATCAATGTACACATGAGAAATTGCACAACAAATTGTATGGTTGATTTTCTCCTGTTACTCTTGTGAAAATGTAAAATTTGGGGCAAAAGCAACATGTTTGTGTGGAAAATATATTTTTTTCATTTTAACGGCTCAATTGTATAAAATTCTGTGAAGCACATGTGGGTTCCTCACAGCACCTCTAAATAAATGTTTTGAGAGATGCAGTTTTTAAAATGGAATCAATAATTGTGTTTTCCACTGTTTAGGCAGATCAGGGGCTCGGCAGATGTTGCATGGCATCTGCTAACTATTTCAGCCAATTTTGTGCTCCAAAAATTGAATGGTGGTTTGTACCTTCTGAGCACGTGCCATGCGCCCAAGCAGTAATTTTCCACCACATATGGGGTACCAGTGTACTTAGGAAAAAATTCATAAGAAATTATGTTGTCCATTTTGTCCCTTTACCATTATGAAACTGCAATATTTGGGGCTAAAGAAATATTTTTTTAGGAAAAAGTAAAATGTAAATTTTTTTCCTTCCATATTGATTTTATTCCCATGAAGCACGTGAAAAGTTAATACATTTCTTGGATGTTTTGAGAAGTTTGAGGGGTGCATTTTTTAGAATGGGGTCACTTTTGGGTATTTTCTATCACATAGGCCTCTCAAAGTCACTTCAAATATGATAGGGTCACTAAAAAATTGGTTTTGTAAATTTTGTTGGAAAAATTAGAAATTGCTGATAAACCCTTGTAATTTCCTAACAGAAAAAATAATATTTAAAAAATGATGCTGTTATAAAGTAGACATGTAAGAAATGTTATGTATTCAAGGGAACCTGTCAGGTGCAATATGCACCCAGAACCATGAGCAGTTCTGGGTGCATCTTGCTAATCCCTTTCTAATTGTTCAAGTATTTGGTAGCATAGATAAAGAGATCTTTAAAAAAAGTATTTCTAAAGATTCTTTATAATATGCTAATGAGACCAGCGACAAGTCTAAAGGACATTATTTACCTTGGCTAGTTGGCCTCCTTAGCATGTAAGCACGCTCCTGTGGGTGTACTAACATGCAAATGAATGCGCAGCGTCAGAGGCATGGTCGATCTCACTGCTCTCTGCTACCACTGCCCCGGCGCTGGATTTCGGCTGAGTGCGCATGATCAAAAGCCCCGTACTGCCAGGTATGCGCACTATGAAGCTGGGTGTAGGCATCCTGGCTTCAAACTGGTGTAGTGCGCATGACTAGAAGTCCGGGATGTTCTGATCATACGCACTGAGCCAAAAAACAGCGGTTGCAGCAGAGGTGAGAATGACCATCTTCTGACACTGCACATTCATTAGCATGTTAGCACACCCACAGGAGCGTGCTTACATGCTAAGGGGGCCGACTAGCCAAGGGAACTAATAATACCCTTGTCACTAGTCCCAGAGCTCATTAGCATATTATAAAGAATCTTTAGAAATATTTTTTCTAAAAATCCATTTATCTATCCTAGTGTACACAGGGACGGTTAGGCAGGGATTAGCAATATGCACCCAGAACTGCTCATGGTTCTGGGTGCATATTGCACCTGACAGGTTCACTTTAACTATTTTCTGTGACATAGCTCTCTGATTTAAGTGCATACAAATTAAAAGTTTGAAAATTGCCAAATTTTCTACATTTTTGGCAAAATTCTGATATAAATATAATGTCACAAAAAAACATTCTCAGAATTCCTGGAATCCGTTGAAGCGTCATGAAGACGAAAACAGTCTTTTGGCAGTAAGGAGTTATTATGTTGTTATTATTATTGTTATTATTATTTATATACTTTAAATTATTCTTAAGTTACAACAATATATTTGGCGGTAAGGCATTAGAGGGAACCTGTTAGGTCCCATATGCGTTCTAACCTAGAAGCAGGGTGATGTCTGGCCTAGTAACCCCTTCCTACCCATCCATGTGTTGTAATATTGTGTAATATGAATGTATAAAAATATGTTTTATTACTTACATGTTCCCTATGTGAATGATCAGAGGCTCTAACCCCATGGGCGTATCATTGCCCTGTGGGTGTTTGCATGGTTTCTGTGGTGTCATGCCACTGTGAGCGTGATACCATGGATTTACAAGAGTGACGTCACCGTCGCTCCTAGAGATCCTGAGCATGCGCGCTTGCTATTCCCGCAGCCTTGTTGTCTGGGTGCTTGCTCCTCGGCTTCAGACGCGCACTGCGCATGCTCAGAAGACTCCTGCGGTCCCGACCAAGCGCAGAGCGCGCCTGAAGATGAGAAGCAAGCACCCAGATAACAAGGCTGCGAGAACAGTATCACGCATGCGTGGGATCTCAAGGAGTGACGATGACGTCACTCATGGAAATCCATGGCATCACGCCCACAGGGGCATGATACCACAGAAACCATGCAAACGCTCACAGGGCAATTTGACGTCCATGGGGCTAGAGCCTCTGATCATTCACATAGGGAACACGTAAGTAATAAAACATATTTTTATACAATCATATTACACACTATTGCAACACAGGGATGGGTAGGAAGGGCTACGCCACACATCACCCTGCTTCTAGGTTAGAACACATATGGGACGTGAAAGGTTCCCTTTAATATGGTGTTATTATTGTTATTATTATTTATATACTTTAAATCATTCTTAAGTTACAACAATATATTTGGCGGTAAGGCGTTAATATGTTATTATTATTATTATGTACTTTAAATTATAATTTAAATATAATATTTAATATAATAAATTAACCTATATATTAATATAATTATTCTTAAAGTACAACAATATTTGTAGAAGCATGGTTCTTTAAAGAATTATTTCGATTTCTCTTTAAGAATATGAACCCTTTAGATAGCACAGACTGCCTTTATCGTAATTAAAAAGGAGAAAGAAATAACTTTTAGCAAAACAAACAGAGAAAGAAAGTTGTGATCAACAGAAATGTTTATGCAGTGAGAAAAAGTTATCCCGAAGAGGCTTGAACTCTCTGGGAAAACAAGCTCCTCCTGCCAAGCTCGCCAATTACAGCATGTTTATATTAGAGATAGTTCTGGGAATTATTAGAGTCCGAATACTCTGAAGGGCTGGTGACATCCTGACATGGAACAGCTGCTCTGGCTGCAGAACTTTTAGAAATCGTTCTCATAATTCAATGTGACAGAGGCTCATTGGAAAATGAGACAATTGTATAAAGCAGCGTATGACACTATAAGAAAATATTAGTGGGCGTTGTAGAATGATATCATATTAAAGCATTTCTTTTTTTTTTCTTTGGCAGAAATGCGGATTAGGATGATGTTATCCAGGTAGGAAAATACAAATACAGCCATAAAATAATATATTTTTTTTAACTCCAGAGAACAAAAGTTATTTCAGCGACTGATAATAGACGCGCTGTGTTGAACATCATATTAAAATGTAATAACTTTTTATTGTAAAATGTAATCCTTCTGAATATGTAATCAAAATTGATCTTAGTGAATATTACCTAAATTTTCCACTCAAGCCCAACCCTGTTAAAATACATAATGGGGCAAAATTGCATGTTAATGCATAGCCTGGGGCTTATTCTCATATTTCCAAGAAGCAATTACAAATGCAGTAATAAACTGAATACTCCTATGAGAGTATAACCATTACATTGATTAAAAAGCAGCGACAGATGCTGCTGAATGTTCACTTGATACACTTTGTTACTAAGCTTCATATGTCAGCAAATTGCAAAAAGCAACAAGAAAATCTCCATTTCTTTGGAACAGGGCTTAGGGATGGGTACAGGGTTGGACTGGGGTGTCTGGGGCCAACAGGGGGAATTGACTGTAGGGGCCCACCTTACAGCTATATGCAAATACACGTTAGCCATTATCCCCATTATAGTGGAGCATCGACTGTATAATACAGGAAACTCATGCACATCTACTGTGTGCACAACATAACTGCGATATAGAATTACGTTATTTTACATTAAAGGGGTTCTTTGGGGAAAACAAGTCCATAGGATCCGCAAGATAGAAGATAACTTATTGATTGGTGTTGGGAACCACACCGATCCGCAGAATTGTGAACTGTTATCCCTGGCAGGGCACTATTTATCCCCATTACAAAAAGTTGGATGTATAGTTCCATTTATCCTCTTTGGAGCTTCCAGAAAATACCAAGTACAGCTCTCCCAGCCACTGAGCGAATTAATGGATCAGTGGTTGACTCGTACATGAGCTCTAGTCTAATAAAGATCGTAGTTGCACATTCTGCCAATCAGTGTGGGTCCCAGCAATTGGACTCCCACTCATCAATAAGTTATCCCTTATCTTTAGGTAGCGTTTACACATTGAATTTTTGGTGAGTTTTTACCTCAATATTTGTAAGCCAACATCAGGAATAGAACAATGAGAGGAAAGGTATAATAGAAATATGGGCACCACTTCTATATTTATCACCTTCTCCTGGTTTTGGCTTTCAAATACTGAGGTAAAATACTGACCAAATACTGAAAGTATGAACGTGGCCTTAGAAGAAGTGATTACTTGTTTTCACTGGATAACCTCTGTAAGTGCATATTTGTTACTGTTTAATAGTCACTGGACAGGGAGGAGTTAAACATCAAAGATTTTAATCTCTATTAGAAATAAATATACATCCATACACAACACAATCTACTATACCGAGACCAATAATACCACATGCAAGAGAGAAATACTGCCATACCATGACCAGACCACATATTACCACCACATAATGACTGAATAATACCACAAACTGCACAAGTGAGAAATACCACCACACTATGACCAGACCACATATTACCACAAAATACTACAATAATGAAAATGAATAAAAAACACAATACTAATAACACAAATATTACCACTGGTAACATTATACACAAGAGCTTTGTTTATAGCGTCAATATACAGGTAATACAGTGATCACTGGTGATATTATAAACAGAAGCTCAGTATATTGGGTCAATGTACAAGTTTAAATTTTTCTGTCCACAGACGTCTGATATTGGGGAAGAGTCAGGACTCTTCCCCAAAGTGATTTTGTCTGATGAAGGAGATGGAATCTCTGAAAAACGCGTTTGCAATAAATCATACTCTGGCTATACTTAGAGTGCCTTCATTCATGGGAGCGCAGCATTTAACCCTTTCATCGTCTCTTCATCTCTGACTACACATGGGGCTGTGGCAGCAGTGTTTTCATGCTTTAACAGTTGTTTGTGAATCGCACAACCCCTCAAGGTGAGCAGTACCTGTTCCGCCTTCTTCTCCCACCTTGGATAAGATTCTATTTGCACTCCTTGTCTTCCAGCTTTTTATAAGAATATTTTAATAGGTTAGAATAGAGTACAGCCCTGTCAAAAGAACCTACCTTGTCATCGGGGCAGGCTGACAAAATCTTTTGGCCCAAACAAAGCTGATGGCTATGAATGTGATAAGGTGTTTGATGGGAACTGTTAATGTGTCATTACTGAGGGCATGGTGCAGAAGAAGAGTTTTCCTAGAGTGGGTGGTGGAAATGTTGTAAGCTTGAGGGATGGAGGTGAAGCTGGGGTAGAGGGGGAGTCTCAAGGGGGCCCGAAAATGTTGCCAGTATGGGGCCCTGAAATTGTTCTTGGCAGCACTTTAGAGCAGATAAGATATTGAAAAATGTCAGAAGCTATGTGTGCTGGGAAATAGGAGACGGAATTTACAGCACCTATTGTGCTGGTGGAACACTGATGAAGAACAAGCAACCATTCAAACAGAGAGATTTAAACATTACAGAACATGAGATAAGAGGGTTAGTTCCTGGTCATATTACTGGTTATAGCAAAATTAATTCTAATGTATTGAGGGGAGTGGTGCCAAAAACACAATTTTTTTAATAGGATTTATGTGGCAGGACAAGTGTGCATTACCACACTTTTAAAGAGATTTTTGATAAGTATTGTTATTTAGAAGCACTGGGATAGTAACTGGGCCACAAGGCATCTCAGCCGTTAGCGTTGCATAGCTGGGACCCTGGTTTTACCCCTTCAGCCCCGGGGCACTTTCCGTTTTTGCGTTTTTGTTTTTTGCTCCCTTTCTTCCGAGAGCCGTAACTTTTTTATTTTTCCGTTAATCTTGCCATATGAGGGCTTGTTTTTTGTGGGACAAGTTTTACATTTATATGAAACCATAAGTTTTACCATATGGTGTACTGGAAAACAGCAAAAAAATTCCAAGTGTGGAAAAACTGCAAAAAAAAGTGTGATGACACAATAGTTTTTGGGATGTTTTATTCACGGTGTTCACTATATGGTAAAACTGATAGGTGGGCATGATGCCTGAGGTCGGTGCAAGTTTGTGGACACCAAACAAGTATAGGTTTAGTTGTATCTAAGGGGTTAAAAAAAATTCACAAGCTTGTCCAATAAAAGTGGCGCACGTTTTGTGCCATTTTCCGAAACACGTAGTGTTCTCATTTTTCTGGATCTATGGCTCATTGACAGCTTATTTTTTGCGTCTTGCGCTGTCGTTTCTAATGGTACCATTTTAGCACAGATGCTACGTTTTGATCGCCTGTTATTGCATTTTGCGTAAAACTTGCGGCGACCAAAAAACGTAATTTTGGTGTTTGGTAAACGGCGTAGTTGCAAAAAAATTCCAATCAGATTAATTGATTTTATATTTTGATAGATCGGGCATTTCTAAACGTGGCGATACCAAATATGTGTATATTTATTTATTTTTTAACCCTTTAGTTTTCAATGGGGGAAAGGGGGTGATTTGAACTTTTAGGTTTTTTTAAATTTTTTATTTTTTAAAACTTTTTTTTACATTTTTTTTTATTTTACTAGTCCCCCTAGGGGGCTATAGCGATCAGCAATCCGATCGCTCTTATCTATCTGCTGATCACAGCTATACAGCTGTAAACAGCAGATTCAGTCACTTCCTGTTTCTCTCTGCTCCCGGCCGAGGGAAAACGAAAGTGAAACTTCATAGCTGCAGGCGTCATCACATGACCCTGTGCTACGATGGCAACCACCAAATGTCACGTGATCACGCACGTGACTTCCGGTGGGGGCGGCGGTAAGTAAAAATCATGGCCACGCGCATATAAATCTCGCTGCCAGACCTTGGCAGTGAGATTTAAGGGGTTAAATGTTGCGAGTGGAAGCGATTCCACTCGCAACATGCAGGCACACATGTCAGCTGTTGAAAACAGCTGACATGTGTGCCGACCGCCGCCGCCTGCCCACGGCAGGGGGCGGGGTTTAACGGGACACGCTCCATGACGGATATATCCGTCCATGGTCGTGAAGAGGTTAAAGCCCACCAAGGAAAACAGATCTGCAAAGAGTTTATATTTTTTTCTGTGTGTTTGTGTGGTATTTCTCTCAGTACTCCGGTTTCCGCCAAAGACATGATGATAGGGAATTTAGATTGTGAGCCCCAATGGGGGCAGTTATGATGATGTCTGTAAAGCGCTGTGGACTTAATGGCGAGGCATAAATGAGTGAAATGAATAAAAATATGAATTATCTTACTATATTTGCAAAATGAAGTGGGGCCTAACTTATAACTCTGCTGTCTTATACTTTGGTAATGATCATAATCATGTCATTTACAAGGCAGAGGCATTTTCTTGCTGACATGAACCCTAAATGTAAAAAGTAACAAACACCAACTTTCAATAAACCCAGCTCCGCGAGTAATCCCATAATAATTCTGTTTTCTAAAAACATCTCTGAAAGCCTGAGAAAATGTCACACATGGGAAAAATATTGTCATTCAAAGTCACTATGTGACATTAGAAGTCATTTATGAACTTATGCATTAAGAAATTTATAGTTAATTAGCAATTACTCACCTCTACCCGTAAAACAATCTGCTCTGTACGTTTCTTTTTCATTTGATACAAATTAGACTGTAAAAATAGGTTTCATTTACCCATATAACCATTACTCACCATTAAAATATTTTAATATAATTACATTAATGGACTTTAACAACTAAATGAATTTAAACTTCCTGACCCTGACTAATTTTATGTAAAACATTTATTATATGTGAAAGAATGTACAGTATTTATTTCTGGGTGGCACCCACCAAATTCCATATACAAATATGTGTGGATTACTTATTCTCAGTTTAGATTTTTTACTGACTTAATTTCCAACATTTACGTCATTAAGAATGATAGATCACAATTCACCTTAGAGTATCTATGGCCCTCATTCAGCACGTTTGGAGTTTTTCATGTTAGGCTATGTTCCCACTTCTGCTGTTTTGCCTCCGTCAGGTCCGTTGTTTTTTAGATGTCAACTGATGCAACGGATGTGTTATTTCACAGGAATCCGTTCACAGGAATCCTGTGAAAAAACTGATCCGTTGCATCCGTTATATCCGCTGTGCATCCATTTTTGATGGATCCGTTGTGATCCGTTTGTGTTTGGGACAGCCCAGTAGGTGTGCCAAACATGTTGGGCATGCTCAGTAGAGCATGACGGAATCTAGCACTGGATTCCGTCATGTGATGGATTACGGCAGAATCCAGCACCCTTGACATCAATTATAGCTTTTAACGGATGGCGACGGACACCTGTGGAATGCGCTTTTTTGCTGCTCCAAAAAACTTTACATTCAGCGTTGCTCCCGCCTGATAGTCAGTCAGTAAACGACTGATCTGTCACGCAGCGGATGCAACGCAAGACCATCCGTCGCAATCCGTCGTTAATACAAGTCTATGGGGAAAAACGGATTCCTGCAAAATATTTTGCAGGATACCGTAATTCATCAAGACGACAGATTGCGACGGAAGCAAAACAACGAAAGTGTGAACATAGCCTTAGGGCGGCTTTGCGCATTGCGACATCGCACGTGTGATGTCGGTGGGGTCAAATCGAAAAAGTGACGAACATTCAGCGTCACTTTCGACATTGTAGTGTGTAAATGCTAGATGATACGATGAACGAGCGCAAAAGCGTCGTCATCGTATCATCAATGCATTCACCGACATGTCCATAATGCTGGAGCCGAGACAGGTACAATGCAGTTCCTTGTTCCTGTGGCAGCACACATCGCTGTGTATGAAGCCGCAGGAGCGAGGAACATCTCCTTACCTTCCTCCGGCGGCTATACGGAAGGAAGGAGGTGGGCGGGATGTTTACATCCTGCTCATCTCCGCCCCTCCACCGCTATTGGCCGCCTGCCGTGTGACGTCGCTATGACGCTGCACGACCCGCCCCCTTAGGAAGGAGGCGGGTCGCCGGCCAGAGCGACGGTCGCAGGGCAGGTGAGTGCATGTGAAGCTGGCATAGCGATAATTTTCGCTACGCCAGCTATCACAAAATATTGTCCCTGCGACGGGGGCGGGGACTATCGCGTGCGACATCGCAGCATCGGCTTGCGACGTCACAACGTGCAAAGCCCGCCTTAGTCTTTATGAAGGAGCATGGTGGATTGCGAAGTACTTTATTCATTAGGCGTTAAGCACACCTCTTCATTAATCAAGTAAGGTGTGGTGTGCGCCTCCATGTGCGCCTCAAAATAAATCTATAATTGGATTAAAATTTTTGTCCCACGGAGCGGTCGGCACAGTTACACTCCCCCAATTCCAACCACTTTGTACGAGCTTGAAGAAAATGGCATGAAAATGGCAAAAAGAAGAATCAGAACCAGCAGGTTTCTCCAAAGTCCAGTTAATTAAAACTTAACATTTATTTTGAATTAAAATGCATGAAAATGGCAAAAAGGTGGAAATAAAATCAGGTGTACTGCAGAAGATGTAGCTGTAGGTGCAAATGTTGTGTTTTAATTTACTGGACTTTGGAGATAACCTGCTGGTTCCGATTCTTCTGTTCTACATTACCAAGGCAGCTCCAGCCAGATCCGTGTGAAAAATCTCATATCCAAACAGTGGAAGACGTACAAAGAGGGTGAACAGACTATTTTCTATTTTTTCTCTGAAAATGCCAAAAGTTTTCCAAAGCTTACATAGCCTTGCATTACGCAAAAATGTAAAACTCTTCAAAGCTTTTACACCAATTTTCTAGCATAAAAGCTTTGATGAATCGGACATCATACCGTTCAAAGGGCCATTCAGATGGGAACATTGCCCATTAAAGGATATATCATCTATTAATTACCCATTTAATTAACCCTCTACCAGACCTCTCTAAGGCTGCTTTCACAGTACATTTTTTTAACATCCGTCATGAACGTTTTTTTAACGCAAAAGCGGATCCAGTGCAAATGCGTTTTCATTTCAATGCATTTGCAATGGACGCGCGTCAACATGCGTTCACATGCGTTTGCGTGCTTTATAGTGAGGATCCAGCGAGTTGCAGTTTTTTAACATTTTTCAAAAACGCTACTTGTAGCGTTTTTGAGCTGCGTCCAAATACTGCAAATTGCTGGATCCTGACTATACTGCATGCAAACGTATGTGAACGCTGGCATGCTGATAGACAGGATCCTGCTTGCTCTACTGAGCATGCCCAGAAACCAGCCTCGGGTGATCAGTCCCTCTCTCCCCCTCCCTCTCTGTCTCTCCCCACCTCCATCTCTCCCCTCCCTCTCCTCTCTCTCTCCTCCGCCTGAGAGCTGCAGACACTCGTAACCAAGATAAATATCGGGTAACCAAGGAAAGCGCTTCTCTTAGTTACCCGATGTTTACGTTGGTTACGTGTGCAGGGAGCCCGGCTCCTAGCATCTGCAGACGCTCGTAACAAAGATAAATATCGGGTATCCAAGCAAGTTACCCAATGGTTACCTTGGTTACGAGCCGGCTCCTAGTCTATCACGTTCAGTTCCACTGACTCCCGATCACATGACTCCAATGCCCGCCCATAAACTTAAAGTGACAGGATCCTGCAAAATAACACGTGTTTGCATGCGTTTTGTTTGCTGTAAAAGCCGGATCCGCTTTTGCAGCAAAAAACCATTCATGACGCATGTTAAAAAAACGTAGTGTGAAAGCAGCCTAACATAAATGCATTCAGATGACAGTATAAATCTTTCCAAGATTGGACTGCAATGCCCGGACTTGCTGCGGTGATCCTGACTTGAATGTGACCACTTAATATATTTCCATGCAGCTGTCATGCACAGGTCAGGACAGTCTGGGTATTGCGGTCCAATATTGTGTGAAGCCCCACAGGTGTTGTGTCGGTGCATTACCTTCAGGGACTCCACTCGGCTGGTTCTGGTCACAGGTAGGAAATCTTCGGTTTTTGATCGTGACGCCACTCTCAGTATTGCGGTCAGTGGGGACCGCCACTGCAGGTTAGGGGACGCCTGGGGCTGATGGTGGGTGCAGTCGGATGTAGTAGCCTCCTGAGAGTGAGGCAAGCCCCAGGACCCTGTGTAGGTTTGTAGTACCACAAGGCGCAGAATAACTCCACACAGGCAGAATGTCTTTCAAGGGCTTTACTCACATTTGATGGCAGGGTGAGTAGCCCGGGCGTAGCTGAGATGAACCAGATGGGAACCAGGTATCCTTCAGGCTGACTTTATGAGGGTGACTACTGACTCGCCTTCCTTAGCCCTTGGTGGTTTGGGGTGACCCCGACTTTGAGTCCCTATGGGGGTCACCCAGGGAAGATGCTGCAGCCTCTCTCTCCCCCTTTTGTTTGCCGTTTGCTTGTTCCCCGGACCAGGCCACTCCAGCTGCTTGCCTCCTGTGACCTATGGGCCCTCACTGCGGTTACGTGGCTGCGGCTTTTGTGGTGTTGTGGTGTGGGCTTTGAGAGCCCCACACCGGCAGGTTTAGCAGAAGAAAGCTGAATCTATCTCCGCTTCGGGATCTGCCGCCCGGTTGGGCCTGGTGCTCTCTAGCAGTCTCCTTACTTCCCACTCCGTGCTTTCTCTCTAGCTGAAGCTGGCTTTCAGGTAGCACTCCTAGTTGACCGTTCTCCCCCGTCAGTAGCCACTGCGCGGGCGCTGTTAGACAGCATCAACCCCACAGGTCTGCTCCTCACTGAGCCCTCTGGAGTTCTCTTCTAACTGACTCACATCTGGGACCTTCACTGCTGCTGCTGTCTGAGCTTCACTTTCCTGCTGCTCACTCCTCCACACTCTGCTGCAGACTCCCGACTAGACTGTTTACTCCTCCTTCTCTTTTCCCTTTTGTGCCTGCCTACGCCACCTAGCAACCAGACTCTCTTACCACACCCCTTGAGAGGAGATGGAGGCTTTTGGCCCCCTCCACTATTCCAGTGAAGGTCAAGGCTTTTCCCCCTCCTGGGATCCCCAGGGGTCCTCTCATGGGTACATGTGTGAGACCTGATTACTATGCGCCTGTGTTCCACACCCCGGTCAACCTTCTGGATTACCTGTATTGTACTGTCCCCAGCATGGGTGCAGTACTCAGTGGTGCCTGACCAGGTCAGGGGCGCCACATTCCCCCTTAGTTATCACCAGCACGTCCTCGGGCTGCAAGACAACATTTTAAAATGCATAAAACATTAAAACATGTAAAACATTTAAAAGCACCAGGTACCATACATCACCACCCTCCACCCACAAGTCCGTTAACCCACCCAAAACCCTTTCACGTTGGCCGCGGCTTCAGCCACTTCTGGCAGGATGTAGAGGCGGCTTACATGGGCTGGTGGTTTCAGGGTATACCTGGCCTGGTGGATCCGCGCCTTCAGCCTCTTCTGGCAGGATGCAGAGGCGGCCTCCACAGTTGGTGCTGACCAGGTACCCTCTTTGTGGTGGTGAGCCAAGGCCCCATAAACAGGCGTGCTCTCTGGTTGCAGGTGAGCCAAGGCCCTATATACGGACGGGCTCCTCCTGGTTGCAGACGAGCCAAGCCCCTAAACAGGCTGACTCTGGTGGCGGTGGTGCCCTCTGGTGTAACTATTTACACTGCGAGAGTTTGTGGCTATAGCCAGTTCATAGCCTTAAGGTTTATGGTTTTTCTCACAATAGTTTTTGTGGGCACATTCTTAAACGTTAACGTTGCAAAACAAAACTTTTCAAAACTTTAACTTCTGTACTTCTTTCTTTACTTTACTTTACTTTACTCCTCTTTACCAGGGCTTGAGCCTGTATGGCGGTGGCACCTGCTGCTTTCCTGCTCTCTGTCGTCGTCTGTGGTCGTTTCATCTGTAGGTTCCTTGTCTTTTCTTTCTTGATCTTCATCTGTGTCTTTATCTCTGTCTTTTCTTTCTTGTAGCATGGGGTGGCTGTAAGGTTTGCTGGTGCATAGTGCTACGTCAAGCGCGTACAGTCCTCTTTCGCCTTGATGCATGGTAAACTGTACTGAATCCCCCATCTTTAGGTTTCTGCCAGGGTGTCCTCTAGGCAGATGAGCGCTCACATCTCTTCGGTTGACAAATATCCCTTCCTTCACACCAGGTGCTACAATGAATCCATATCCACTTCTCAAATTGAAATCCTCCACTACTCCTCTGCAAAGGGGTCCTCTGACCTGGGCTTTGGCTCTTCTCAGGAACCTTTTCTCCTGTAGGTCTCTGGCTGTGACTTCTCTCTGCTCTGGAGACTGTGGTGCAGGGGACAGCGTTGTTCTGTTGCGACGCCTTGTCTTGCGGCCTGAACTCTGCGTGGTACAGCTTGCAAACTCCCAGGTGAGACTTTTAGGCAGATCTTCGTCAGCGGACGGTGTCAAGTCCTCCTCATCCCAACGGGAATAGGGTAACATCTCCGGTTCTGAGTATAGATCCACTGCTGGTGGCTCCGGAGTCAGCTCCTCAGCTTCCTGGCCTCCTCTCCCCCTTAGTTCTTCCTGGCACTCCTTTGGTGGCAGTGCTGGGGATGGGCTTTCTTCAGCCGGTCTGGGCGGTGGACTCTCTGGCGCGGCTGCAGGGGTTGCCTGAATCTCCTTGGGGGTATGCGGAGGGAGCAGATACCGATCCACCATCTCTTGTGGGAACTGGGCCTCTAGGTCAGCCTTCAGCTTCCAGTATTCGGGGTCCTCTCCTATCAGGGTCTTCCTAGCAGGGACCTCTTTGGACTGGGGAGCGGTGTCTGCTCTGGCCTTGCAGGCCGGGGAAATGATGAGGTAATCTCTTCTTGGCGGGCCGCGCCTGGCATGGCGGTGGCCTGGTCTTGGCGGGCCGCGCCCTGGATGGCGGCGGCCTGGTCTTGGCGGGCCGCGCCCTGGATAGCGGCGGGCTGGTCTTGGCGGGCCGCGCCTGGCATGGCGGCGGCCTGGTCTTGGCGGGCCGCGCCCTGGATGGCGGCGGCCTGGATCGGCGTCTCAGCTGCGATGGGATCTGTGCAGGCTGGGCTGGACGTCGCTGCAGCAGTCTGGGCTTGGCGGGCCGCGCCTGGCGTGGCGGCGGCCTGGTTCAGCACCTCACTTGCGGCGCGGACGAGCGTTGCTGCGGCGGTGGGGTCTCGGCGGGCCGGGCCTAGCAGGGCGGCGGCCTGAGTCAGCCTCACACCTGCGGCGCGGATGAGGGTCGCGGTGGCAGCCGGTTCTTTGCGGGCCGGACTGGGCGTTCCTGCAGGGACCGGGTCTTGGTGGGCCGAGCAGGGCATCGCTGCGGCCGCTGGGACTTGGAAGGCCGCACCTGGCGTGGCTGCGGCCTGCTTCAGCGTCGCCGCACCGGACGCCTCTTCGGGGACCGCGGGCGTGGCAGCAGGGGTCGGGGCACTTGCGCTGGCCGGGGCATCACTCGACTCACCCACCGGTGGCAGCATCGGGGTCTGCGTCATCGCCGTCCTGTCTGGCACTCGGCGCGCGGCTCTCCTTTCATAGGCCCGAACCGCCGCGGTCATCTCCAGCATTTCCAGTCGTTCTTCCCGGATCTGCTCCACAACCCGGTTCTCCAGTCGGTCGCAGAACTGGGCCAGCTCCCGATACCACCAGGCAGCGGAGCCCGGTTCTGGATTTCTGCGGTCAGACGCCATTTCTTCTGCGCCGTCTTCTGCACGACTCTCCAGCTGTGGACTCGCCGTTGCCTCCGATAGCAAGCTGTTCAGTTTCTGCTCTGCCTCTTTCAGCAGCTCCTCTCCCAGCAGCAGGCTTGTGGCTCTCTTTCCTTCCCGCCGTCTCTGGACGCTTCCGCTCTCTTCACAAGCGAGGTCCGAACTCTGCAGAGGATCTCTGGGTAGCCACACCTCTTCGTGGGCGGTAACTTCTTCCAGCGCGGGCTGCTGTTGTTTTTCAGCGCGCTTTTCATGGTGGCAATATGGCGGCGCTTCCAATTTTTCAAGCGGACCGCCCAGGCACATGGTCACCTGTCTGAACAGGTCTAGTCCTTATCCTATTCGTGACGCCAGATGTGAAGCCCCACAGGTGTTGTGTCGGTGCATTACCTTCAGGGACTCCACTCGGCTGGTTCTGGTCACAGGTAGGAAATCTTCGGTTTTTGATCGTGACGCCACTCTCAGTATTGCGGTCAGTGGGGACCGCCACTGCAGGTTAGGGGACGCCTGGGGCTGATGGTGGGTGCAGTCGGATGTAGTAGCCTCCTGAGAGTGAGGCAAGCCCCAGGACCCTGTGTAGGTTTGTAGTACCACAAGGCGCAGAATAACTCCACACAGGCAGAATGTCTTTCAAGGGCTTTACTCACATTTGATGGCAGGGTGAGTAGCCCGGGCGTAGCTGAGATGAACCAGATGGGAACCAGGTATCCTTCAGGCTGACTTTATGAGGGTGACTACTGACTCGCCTTCCTTAGCCCTTGGTGGTTTGGGGTGACCCCGACTTTGAGTCCCTATGGGGGTCACCCAGGGAAGATGCTGCAGCCTCTCTCTCCCCCTTTTGTTTGCCGTTTGCTTGTTCCCCGGACCAGGCCACTCCAGCTGCTTGCCTCCTGTGACCTATGGGCCCTCACTGCGGTTACGTGGCTGCGGCTTTTGTGGTGTTGTGGTGTGGGCTTTGAGAGCCCCACACCGGCAGGTTTAGCAGAAGAAAGCTGAATCTATCTCCGCTTCGGGATCTGCCGCCCGGTTGGGCCTGGTGCTCTCTAGCAGTCTCCTTACTTCCCACTCCGTGCTTTCTCTCTAGCTGAAGCTGGCTTTCAGGTAGCACTCCTAGTTGACCGTTCTCCCCCGTCAGTAGCCACTGCGCGGGCGCTGTTAGACAGCATCAACCCCACAGGTCTGCTCCTCACTGAGCCCTCTGGAGTTCTCTTCTAACTGACTCACATCTGGGACCTTCACTGCTGCTGCTGTCTGAGCTTCACTTTCCTGCTGCTCACTCCTCCACACTCTGCTGCAGACTCCCGACTAGACTGTTTACTCCTCCTTCTCTTTTCCCTTTTGTGCCTGCCTACGCCACCTAGCAACCAGACTCTCTTACCACACCCCTTGAGAGGAGATGGAGGCTTTTGGCCCCCTCCACTATTCCAGTGAAGGTCAAGGCTTTTCCCCCTCCTGGGATCCCCAGGGGTCCTCTCATGGGTACATGTGTGAGACCTGATTACTATGCGCCTGTGTTCCACACCCCGGTCAGCCTTCTGGATTACCTGTATTGTACTGTCCCCAGCATGGGTGCAGTACTCAGTGGTGCCTGACCAGGTCAGGGGCGCCACAATTGGATTGATTTATTCAGTCATCCGAATGCACCCTTAAAGTGCACCAATCACTAGATTTTTTCAATTTAAACTGAGTACACCCTCTCTTGGTGCTTCACCATGGATTCAGGAATACTTCCATAGTTATGGTAATACATTTTCCCTAGAACCAACTGGTTGTTCATCTTCTCTGTGGGCGTTTGCTTTTTCTCCTAAATCAAACCAAAACAAATCAAAACACAGTCGCATCACAGAGAAGGAAAAAGCAAATGCCACAGGTCACAGCTACAGCCTGGCTCAGCATGTTCTCACTCCGCAGTGGCCAAGTCCATTCCTGATATCGGAGTGCCGGAGCACAGGAGAGTAGCAGGGTTTCAGAGTCGGAGCACCCATGCATGAATTTGTTACAGGTGATGCACTGTTACTTTTCTCCTGTGTTCCGGCAATCCAATAATATGAATGGATGTGGTGACTGTGGAGTAAGAACACACTCAGGCAGCAGTTTGGGTTTGCTTTTTATCTTCTCTGATGCAACCATTTTTTGATTGGCTATTGACATAGAGAAGAAAAAGCAAACGCCGAGTGAACTAAAATGAAAAGTTGTATCTTTATTACTAGAAGATAAATTTAGGAATGGAAAGGAACAAAAAAAATGAAAAGCTGTTTCAAAATCAGTGGAGCAACTCCAATTGAAGTAGTAATCCAGTGTAAGACCTTTTTTAAGAGCCTGACATTTTCCCCTGTCTTACAAGTCCATTGCCTTGATGTAACCATTCACTCAGCTCTGTTCTTCAAACCATACATCTAAGCCCATACAATCTCCTGCCGCTTTCAATTGAAAAACATTTCCCAAATCTGCCCTTTCCTCAACCTTGAGACAAAAAAAAATGCCAATGCATCATCTCCTGCCTGGATTAAGGAAACATCATTCTTTATGGCTTTCCATCAAAAATTTTGCACCCCTTTAAAGCAGCCTCAAGTTTGCCCAATGAATCCACCACTCCTGTTGCTACTCGCTGTTAGTTTTAGGCTTATTGTATTTGCTTTGTATTTTATGTATATAAACCCTTTTCACATGTACAGCAACTTGTAATTATGGTGACTTAAAATAAAAATATACAAATAATAATTTGACTCAATTATCAAACATATAGTCTCTATGAAAGGAGGAAGTGTAAGTGGTTTCCAGATAACTCTGGTGGAGCTTGAATTGGCTAGGGTTGTGAGTTGGCAACAATTTCACCCAAAAATTGCACTTACGGTATATCACAAGCAAGATGTTTTCCTACAAGAAATGTATTATCTATACAGGACCCCCAATAGAGAGGAAACTGTAGTGACTCTATAAAAACACTAATTAAAAGGAAGACTAAGGTCCCTAAACCATCACCATTTCCTTTTACAGTAGCTTTTCATACATCCTTCTAAGTAATATTAAGAGCTACATTATGTATAAAAATATGTTTTATCCTCACATTTACAAATGAAGGAAAAGGAACCAGCTTCCAGGGAAAATTTCAATAAAATCCACTTCTTTATTGGATTCTTTAATGTAGAAAATAGTTAATCTCACAAAAAAGGCAGGAGTCACAACCAGCAGTTCTACTTTTTCATATATGAGGCCCTATGGCACATTTTATATACAAATATTTTAGAATAGGACTGCCCCAAAGAGATTTGCCACAACGTGGCGGGGTAGCTCAAGAAATTGCAATATTTTGCCAAAAATCTAAAATTTCAATAATAAGTACAGTATGGAATTTTTAGTGCTGTAATGCACATTTAGTGCTGGCTTTTTTATTTTTTCTTCGTTGAATTGGTTGGTGGCTGACCCCCACCTTGCCGTGTACCCCAATTTGGGTTGTATTCCACCTGTCTTGATTTTGGTAATTGGTGGCTGTTCACATTCAGTCATCAAGCCCTGTCCACAGGCTATTTACTTTAAGCAGCATTTGCTTGGGCCTGTCCTGCCCACAGCCATGACTCAGTCATGGGTACGGGATTGAAAAACACCAAGTAAATGCTGCTAAGAACAGTTCTACTTTTTCATATATGAGGCCGTATGGCACATTTTATATAAAAATATTTTAAAGTAGGACTGCCCCAAAGAGATTTGTCATGACGTGACGGGTTAGCTCAAGAAAAAATAGTGAGATTCACTATTTTCTACTTTTTTAAAGAATCCAATAAAGAAGTGGATTTTATTGAAATTTTCCCTGGAAGCTGGTTCTTTTTCCTTCATTTGTTGATACACATGTTGAGAACAGCAGTGGGATCTCGTGCTTCCATGGCGTTGGAGGATTAAACGCTGGACTATTTCTATTCCACTTAATTCCCACATTTGCCGCATTCAAATAATATCGTTGTAGAAGTCATAAAGGTGGAGCTAGCTGGTTAGAAAAGTCATGATGATCAGGTTGTAAACACACCCAATCTTGTATGACTAATATCACTGAGCTCAGGCAATGTGAATCTCAAGCCCTTTCCTGATAGACAGGAAGCTTTTGACACATGAAGAATCAATGAAGTCCAAGTAAATGCACCCAGCTTCACAGCACATGCTCCAGAAGCAGCTACTCTGTCAGTAAAGTGCATGAATTGATGGATCCCTAACTAGATTAAGTGTGTCATATATTTCGTGACTGTGACTCTATTGTTGTGCGGATTCACCTTCATGAATCTTCCTCGTTAATTTGCATACAAAAAAATCATCACTCAGAGATAAGAGGGTGTGAATACATGCTCTCACTGTACAGAGCTCTGACTGTTCACAGCCCTAAGCGCCACCCCTGTGATTGGATGTGAGCAGCAGCAGGGGGAATATAATTTCCTTTTCTCCCTGCATCTATCCAACCAAAAATCCCTGAAACTGTTTAAACTTCTTCTTTTACATAAAACAGTTACTGATATTATCTAAAGACATCTTTAAAAAGCATTATTACTAACAGTAAAGGAAAATGGATATGGAATAGACATGTAAAACTTAATGGATGGATTACCATTATTCAAAAGAAAAGAACTCTGCTTAATGTTAAATAGGAGCACAAGGAAAAGGCTGGGTTACAAGGACTGGTGTGTATGCAGATGGTGAGGGGGAAAGAGGAAATAGAAAACACCAAAAGCTGAGAAGAAAATGTTCATGAAGTTGACTTGAGGTTAGCTATAGAGATGTGATACCAAGGGAGAACTTTTTAACATAATAATTGGACATGTGGAGCGGAGGGAATTGTGGTTATGAAGGGTTGGAATAGGAGATTTAAAGCCATGATTACAAAATAAGATGGAATGCTGAGGAGCTTTAAATGTACAAGGTCAGGAGGGCAGAAAGTAACATGGGACCGGGAGGAGAGAAATGCATCGGGTTCAGCATCATTCATTAGGTATAAATGGCTAATGAATGACTCTGGAAGGGCAAGGGTCAGAGAGCTGGAGGAGAATATAATGTGACACTGATGATTGCTGCTTTTACTTTATTAGTGAAGAATGGATATCAAGGTTTTATAAGATAATTAAGAACAATTAATTGAGAAATATTTTGTATACTCCTAAAAATGTAAATATGTTGCTAGTGTAACCCCCAAGCGACTGACCCTGTACTATATGAATGCTGTCTTTGCCATAGCTGTTTCATCTTTTCTGGCTGTGGACCTTGCTCCAAATCTCTGTGGGGTGGTCACCACCCCCTCCCCATAACCCATACCTCCTACATGACCATATAGAAAATAGAGGGAGATAAATCTGTAAAAAGTTAAATGTTAATGTAGAATTTTGCTCAAATTGACTTTATGTAGAATTTTGCTCAAATTGACTTTTTTTGCAAGTTCAAAATGGTTGCACTATGAAGTGTATTTGTTTCATGATTTTTTTAAAGGCAGCAATGCTCTTTTGTACGTTTTTTTTTACTTTTATGCAGAAACACAATCATAAACGTCATAGATTAAAAGGGGTTATCCACTACTTTAACATTGATGGCCTATCTTTAGGATAGGTCATCAATGTCTGATCGGCTGGGGTCTGAAACCCTGCAACCCACTGATCAGCTGTTTGCAGCCCTGGTGGCGGCAGCAGACAGCCGGAAATGCTCATGATAGTGTCTGTGGCCGGGTACTGCACATCCGCCTCCTATTGATCTGAATGGAATGCAGATGTACAGTACCCAGCCGTGGCCACTATCAGAAGATGGAGCAGATCCAGAACTGAGCATTTCCAGCTTCCTGCTGCCACCGCTGGGACCGAGAACAGCTGATCATTTGTGGTGCGGGGTGTCAGGCCCCAGCCGATCAGACATTGAAGATCTATCCTAAGGATAGGCCTTCAATGGAAAAGTAGGGGACAACCTCTTTAATTATGCTCTGTTCACGTCTCATTTTGAAATTTTGGCACAAGTACTTATAAGTGGTTTTATCATAAGTGTTATAAAACATAAAACATTGATACATCTGGCATTGAGAAAAATGAATATATTGTGCAAACATTTTGTTTCAAATTCACCAATAAATGTTTGCCCCTATCTACTAATCAGTAAAGTAATGCCATCACACCAGCGCCATGACATTTTTATAATGGGCTATAGGGGGCTTTACACAGAGCGATATCGCTAGCGATGGCACCCGCCCCCGTCGTTTGTGCATCACGGGCAAATCGCTGCCCGTGGCGCACAATCTCGCTTGTCCGTGTCACATGTACAGCCCTTCCTAATGATGTTGCTGTGGGCGGTGAACAACCTCCCCTGAAAATCACAGCGACGTCACAGAGCGGGCCGCCAATAGAAGCGGAGGGGCGGAGAACAGCTTCATCTCCGTCACTCTCACCTTGGTACTCGTTGAGGACACAGGTAAGCTGTAGTTCGTCGTTCCCGAGGTGTCACACATAGTGATGTGTGCTGCCTCGGGAAAGACGAACAACCTGCGTCCTCAACAACCAACCATTTTTTGAAAATGAACGACGTGTCCACGATTTACAATTTGGTGACTATTTTGCATCGTTAACGGCCACTCGTTGGTGTCACACGCAACAACATCGCTAACAATGCCGGATGTGCGTCACGGAATCCGTGACCCTGGCGATATATCGTTGCGTGTAACGGGGCCTTATGACTGCAGCATTGGTTACATTTAGAACTGATACTGGCAAATGAAGTTCCATTGACTTTTATATTGAAGTTTGAAAAAGGAAATGATAGGAAGTAATTTTCTATGTATTCTGAGGTCAGAATTGTAGTGAAAAAATAAAATGTAATAGAATAGCCTGTCCTTGTTCATACCTGTAAATTACTGTTGTGACTGCTTTACTGCTCTGGTAAACCTGCCAGCGATGGCTTATCTCCACATAGTTCTCATGAGGTTCCCATGCATCGCTGCTTAATCAGGGGCTTCACATCTGCAGAACTTTATCTCTGAGCTCATCATTCATATCCTCCTTCTGCTCCTCCGCAGAATTTTACACTGTAACAAGCCCGGCTCTGGCATTTCTCCTCTTCCTTGAATTTCTGCAGCTGCAGATATTTGTCTTCCCACATTCCTACTCAATCTAACATGTCTAATGAAAATCGTAATAACCTTTAACTTTCACCTGCTTGTGCGGTCACCTTCTTTTCATCTATTCTCAGCAGTGATCTTTCCTTACGGTATATAACCCTTTGCACTTTGGTCCATCACTTGTCTTGACTGGAAATAAAGAGCTCTGATTGCACACCTGTGATCACAGCTTACATTTCTATGTATTTCATTTCTATGTATAGGTATTTGTTTTAGGGAGTAATAATTAAAATAACTCTTGATTAATGAAGATAACTTATTTATTTGTTAAAAAAATATATTTTAGATTTAAAATATCTTCATAAGGTGTATTCTTAGTAAAAAAAAAAGAAAACATTCCTAATTCATTGGCCAATGAAAATTCAGGTACAGTACAGACCAAAGGTTTGGACACACCTTCTCATTCAAAGAGTTTTCTTTATTTTCATGACTCTAAAAATTGTAGATTCACATTGAAGACATCAACTATGAATGAAAACATGTGGAATGAAATACTTAAAAAAGTGGGAAACAACTGAAAATATGTCTTATATTCTAGGTTCTTCAAAGTAGCCACCTTTTGCTTTGATTACTGCTTTGCACACTCTTAGCATTCTCTGGATGAGCTTCAAGAGGTAGTCACTGGAAATGTTTTTGCAACGGTCTTGAAGGAGTTCCCAGAAATGCTTAGCACTTGTTGGCCCTTTTGCCTTCACTCTGCGGTCCAGCTCACCCCAAACCATCTCTATTGGGTTCAGGTCTGGTGACTGTGGAGGCCAGGTCATCTGGCGCAGCACCCCATCACTCTCCTGCTCAGTCAAATAGCCCTTACACAACCTGGAGGTGTGTTTGGAGTCATTGTCCTGTTGAAAAATAAATGATGGTCCAACTAAACGCAAACCGGATGGAATAGCATGCCGCTGCAAGATGCTGTGGTAGCCATGCTGGTTTAGTATGCCTTCAATTTTGAATAAATCCCCAACACCGTTACCAGCAAAGCACCCCCACACTGTCACACCTCCTCCTCCATGCTTCACGGTGGGAACCAGGCATGTAGAGTCCATCTGTTCACCTTTTCTACAAAGACACGGTGGTTGGATCCAAAGATCTCAAATTTGGACCCCTCAGACCAAAGCACAGATTTCCATTGGTCTAATGTCCATTCCTTGTGTTCTTTAGCCCAAATAAGTCTCTTCTGCTTGTTGACTGCCTTAGCAGTGGTTTCCTAACAGCTATTTTACCATGAAGGCCTGCTGCACAAAGTCTCCTCTTAACAGTTGTTCTAGAGATGAGAAGGTGTGTCAAAACCTTTGGTCTGTACTGTATATACATTCAACAAGGAATAGCAACGGTCACAAATGTCACCATGTTCCCGTGTGTAGTCAATATATTCATAGGAATAACAATTAATCAGCCCAAGTATATGATGGACAAACCATTGATCCAAGGGCAGATATATCATTGGTGCAACTGTTACTCCAGTCAGTAACTGGAGTTAGATTTCTGGAGGTGGACACCACTCGCCTGACACTTCCAATTTAGGAAGGGATGTGCACCTCTTTATGAATCAGGATCATCTGACTCCACCATGTCATCTCGCCAAGACCGGCATGAAAATCACCGGTCTTCATGAATTGGGGCTTTTAACTGTAAAATACATCTCTGACATATGTACATTGTGAAGCAGTATGTAAAGAGACTTTATAAAACAACAGTAAGAACAAATACACATCAGAGCATCGATTAAACCCGTCAATATCGGAAGATTGTGGATATTAACCAAGTATATACTAGAAATAGACTCACCAGCCTTTTCTTTTTCTGAAATCACAGGCAGGGCCTATAAGAAGATAAAAAACAATATTTTTTGAAATACAAAACTAAAGTATTTTTTTTGTCTACAGAATATTATTAGATTTATATAAATGTATTGGAAAGAATAAAGTAGGTTTTTCCATGTGAATGGATTTGATGATATTTACTCACAGGAGAATACATCTCACATCTGTGACAACTGCTCCATGAACAGCCTCCTGCTTGGTGTGGACAGACTGGAGCAGCTGTCATAGGGGTCAGTTCTCTTTGTCACATCCTTATTTTCCAGGTGTCTCAGAAGTATTGGTAGTAAACAGCACATAGTCTGTCTGATTGCATTGCTTCATTGTAGTCTAAAACAGGTCTGCCCTACTGGAATATCTATAGAATTGCTGTGATTTCTGCAATTTCTTTCATATTGGAGATTTAAAATCTCATAAGAAAGCTTAAAGGGAACCTGTCACCAGGATTTTCCCTTGTAAACTGGTCCACAACCAGCAGACCCTTATATATATATAATTCTAGATCATTGTATATACGTTCCTAAAGGGCCATTTACACGCTGCAACATCGCTAACGATTTATCGTCGGGGTCACAGTGTTTGTGACGCACATCCGGCTTCATTAGCGACATCGCAACGTGTGACACGTATGAGCGATTTTCAACGATCACAAAATAGGTAAAAATCGTTGGTTTTGGAGAGGTCGTTCATTTACCAAAAATTGTTGTATGTGCAGCAACAAGGTTGTTTGTCGTTCCTGCGGCAGCACACATAGCTATCTACACGAAGCAGGGAAAGAGGACAGTCATCACAAGAAGACAGGAGGTGCCGAATAAAGACCAGTGATGCCCATCGGACCAAACTGCCCCATAGGTGAGTATAATAAAAGGTCTTTGTTATGTTATACAGATCAGCTTGGGCTCTTATGTACAGTATTATGGAATGATGTATATATGGATTTACTGGTGGTGGTTGCAGTATATATGGGAAAAACCTGGTGACAGATTCCCTTTAATTAAAACTGTTTTGCATTGTTTTATGTTGTTATGGTATGTAAAGAAGCATCACATTCCTACATTTCATTGAACATATAGTAGAAAAACAAATGCAGCTTCTAATTATTCACAATTGCAGGATAAAAAGATGACACACCCCCCTGAAAAAGGGGGCAAGCCGAAACACACATCGGGGTGGGTGATGTGATGTGTACACAACCAGGTAATTGAACCTCTTTACTTATTATTAACTTTGTCTCCAGGTTTTCAGCTTTGAAGTTTTTGGCATGCTGATATACAGGACCTGCTATACATTGCTGCTAATGTGCATTAATTATTATGCATGACTGATTACACAGATGTATGTTTATCACATATATGATTTGTTTGCTGTTAGGCCTTAGTCACTATATCTCCATATGTGCATTTGCTGTTATGCACCAGTCACCTTGCACAATGACATATTTACATTAGTTAACCTTTTATATGCTGGTATGTACCCTCTACCTCTTAACATTAATTTACATTGACTTTTCTCACCACGCATTCACCACTTTACCAGTTAGTGTATGATGGACATTGGATGTATGATACATTTCTTATCTTTATTTGTTACATACCTAATATAATTATTGCCTTCTAGTGCCGTAACAGCATATTATTATTCTGTAATAACACTGTCACATCTGATGTTTATCACTCTGGTTATGTAATTTATGGTTATTATTACCATCATTTTTTTATATATTTCTTGAGGTCATTATATACACAACTGGCTTCAGGTTTCTGGTCCATTGTTTTATCTTTTTCATACTAATTGTGCATCTGCATAATTAACAAAAAATCCAATAACACCATTATACTTATTACTGATGCCCACATAACTAAATATGCCAACGGAAGCGCATTAAACCCACTACTGTATCACAAAACCGGAGAACCAGGAGTATATTATGCAAGACTGTTTATTCATTTCTCAAAAGACATATAACATTTATCAAAAAAAAGTGTAAACATTATAATACAATTCATGATAAGACAAAAGATGTCGTATATCACATCACAAGGGAAAGTGGGAAATACTTAAATATAATGGTCGCAGACCAATAGACATGTGCAAAGGAAGAGGCAAAGTTTTCATATAAGAATCTATATCCCATATAAAGTGCATGTGCTCTTAATCATAGGGGCTCCTTTATGCAATGCCCAATATTAAACCAAACAATTCACATGATAAATTAAAGACCCTGACGTACGTTTTGCTTTTTTTTAAAGATATATTATTACCTCAGAAAATAGTAAATTAACTGCTTCCTCTGTGGGGATCTGCCCCTGTTGTTGTATCATGGGAATTTATTTTCGTCTTCATCTGATATTATTTGTATAACAATAAAATATTGACTTTATATTTATGACCTTATTTGGTTTGGTCGCAAATTTTCTCTACAATTGCAGGATAGTAGACATTCATCGAATGAGTGCAATACTTAACCTCTTCACGACCGATGACGTACTGGTACGTCATCGGTCGTATCGTGGTAAGCACCGCCGGCTGCTGCAATGAGGTGACTGCGATCCTCACACATGACCCAGTTACGAGATATGCCGTGAAGGGGCAACTGGGCAGATATACAAATGGCCATTTACATATGCTAAATATCTCATTTTTCTCAGATTTTCCTTAGCAGTAATGCAGATCCATGTTCACATATTCATGGTTTCCATACTTTAGCATTATCAGAGTGCAAACTGTCTTTTTGTATTTTTAAAACGGACATGTCGTCCGGTTAGAAAAGCGCACACACGCACTTACCACACAGACACACGTCCCATGTGATTTTACGTGTGTGTGCCATCTACCATTGAATAACATGGGTCTCCATGTGTACGTGTCTCCGGTACGTGCAAATATGTACCGCAGATGTACAAATTAAATGGATGTGTGTTGCGGGTCTTAGAGGAACAGTGCATCTTTGCTGATCAGAGCTGAACAACAGAACCGCACAAGCAATCAGAAAATGGATCCATAACGTCCCCTAGTAAAATAAATAAAAAATGTAAAAAAAGTTTTTAAAAATATGGCAGAATAAAAAACCTAAAAGTTCAAATCACCCCCCATTCAACCCATTGAAAATAAAGTTAAAAAAATTATACAAATATTTGGTATTGCAACATTCAGAAATGACTGATCTATCAAAATATAAAATCAATTAATCTGATCTGTACACGGCGTGGCAAGAAAAAGATTCCAAACGCCAAAATCATGTTTTTTTTGTCTCCACAAAATGTTGGAAAATCTAAGAACAGGCAATCAAAATGTTACATCTACATAAAAATTAAATATTTAAAAACTTCAGCCCAAGACACAAAAAATAAGCCCTCACTGAGCCCCAGATCCCAAAAAATAAGAATGCTACGGGTCTCGGAAAATGACACCAAAAGCGCAATTCTTTTTTTGGACAAACTTCTGAATTTTTTTTAACCCCCTTAGATAAAAGTAAAAGTATACATGTTTGGAGTCTATGAACTCGTACCGACCTGAGGTATCACACCGACACAACAGTTTTACTATATAGAGAACAAGATGACTAAAATGCCCCCAAAACAATTGAGCAATTTCACCACACGTTTATTTTTTTTTCTAGTTTTCCAGTAGACTATATGGTAAACCTAATGATTTTCTTCAAAAGTATAACTCATCCTGCAAAACATAAGTCCTCATATGGCAATATTGATAGAAAAATAAAAAAGTTATGGCTTTCAGAAGAAGGGGAGCAAAAAAATTAACCAAAAAAATACTGAGAGGTATTGGCGCATGCGCAAATTTATTTCTTTTACATTTGTGTCGCGGGCGGCGGGGCGCTGAGCTCGCTAACGCTCGGGTCTGGCACTGCTGCTGTTGCTGCTCGGTGGCTCGAGCGGTGGGCCTGATCCAGGGACTCGATCGGCGCTCCTCGACCGTGAGTGAAAAGGGTGGTTTGGTTTGGGGATTTGGTCCGTGACGCCACCCACGGGTTGTGGTGAAGGTGGGCACAACCGCTGCTGATGACGGGGATCCCGGGAGCGATGGTAGGGAGCCGCTGGGATGTTGTTTTCCCCCTCCGTGGGTAGGGGTTGGTGGTCCCGGGGCCCGGTGTTGTGATGGGGAGGCAGGGCTGGCGAAGTGCAGGGTCGCTGGGACATCGCAGTGCGGTGCCGGATGGCACTGGTGTACTCACTCAGCAACAGATGCACACAAAGTCTCTGGTAAACCAAATGGCTGGATGGACGGGTCCCGCAGCCGGCTGCTGTGGCTTCTCCCGGACGGTTGGCGGTGGCTGCCTTTCCCTGCACCTTTGTGTATGTTGGCTCCGATGGCTTCCCACCGGTAACCCACTCCCCAGCGTATATGTGCCAGAGGAGCCCTTTTGCCCGCAGGCTCTGGCCCTTGGAATTCTAGCTTTGGCGGTAGCTGTATTTCCTTTTGCTGGTTGGATGGTTGCCTTTTATCATGTTTTGGCTGCTAGGAAACCCCTGGGGTTCCGGTCACTAATGGATTTGACCTTTGACGGCAGCTCCAAGCCTGGTCGGGGTCTGCAGGCCCTGCCTGTGTGTGCTGGCTTCACTTCGCTGCCTGGTTCGGTACCGGCGGGCCACCGCCCGACCCCGGTCTTACGGTTCCGCGTTGATTCGCCTCTCCTGCAGACGGCCACCACCGTCTGCCAACCTTGCTGTCAGTGCCTGGGCCACACACCCAGACATGGCCAGTCCAGCTCCTCCACTTCCACTTCACTCCTCTCTCTTTCACTTCCCTAACTGAACTCCCTTCCTTTTCCCGCCTCCAGGCCTGTGAACTCCTCAGTGGGTGGGGCCAACCGCCTGGCTCCACCCCACCTGGTGTGGACATCAGACCCTGGAGGGAGGCAACAAGGATTTTGTATTTGGCTGTTGTGCCTGTCTCGGGGTGGGGGTGTGTGTGCTGTAATACCTGTGACGACCTGGCTAGTCCAGGGCGCCAAATTTGCACATGTGCCCGTGCTGCTTATAGTCTTCACCGCAGTGTCTTTGATAAATTAGCATCGGAGATCGTGGTTCACACATGCGTGGACTCTGGTGCCACTTCAATGAAGACAGAATTACTTTGTCAATGCACATGCGCTGTTGCGAACAGCAATGGTGGTGCGGTGCAATATTCAAATAAAGAAAAGGGGGCACGTCACAGTGGACACTGGTGGACGACTTTACACCGAGGACCCAACCCACAAAGACCCGTCTCCGTTGCACCCGTCAATCAAAGTGCAGTGCATATCTGCAATTTTGAGTAAAGATATTTCTGCAACCAAGCATCCCATCTTTCTACTACAGGTAAGCCTGGAATCAGCATCTTACTGCCAGTATAGGTCATATTGCAGAATACTGATGGTTGGTCCTGTTTAAGATATATTTTGAATACTTAAAAATTACCTGTCACCAAGATAAAAAGCTGCCAGTATTTCTTCTATTATTATACTATTTGTTTTCCAGTTATTCCTTTTTTTCTTAATTTTTTTTTTCTTCTTAAATCTGCCATATCGTTCCATGCATTTGGTTTGTTGTAGTTTTTGCGCTTATTCTGCTCATTTTTATGGTCATTACCAAAATGGCAGTGCTCACAGGATTCTTTGTGGTGGGAGAGTCTTTAGGGTGCAGTGCAATATTACCTGGAGAACAATGTCCCCTTGGTAAAGACTATAAAAATTAAAATATTGCGTGGACTAAATGAAAAGGCCAATATCAAATAAAAAACTAGTAGAAAAGAAAAAAATAAATACTAATCTTAGTGGAGAAGTAGGAAAAAAATAAGATTAAAACTGTCTACTTTTGACCTGGTGACAGGTCCTCTTTAACTTTAAGGCACTATAAGTCCCACTAAGAGCCAATGGATCTAAACAACTATATTAGTTTAACAAACATAGTTAAAATAAGAAATTTGAAGATTTTTTCACTTGCTTTCCAGGAAAAATTCCCAACTCCCACTCTTTCCTAAATAAATTTCTATATGTAGAACTTAAGATTTAATATCTTAATGGTCTATGCTCTGCCTCCCACATTGTTAATGGAAACTAGATTTAAAGATTACGTTCTACTTCTCTGAAAATATACATTTCCCACTGTCTTAAAAATGCTACATTTTTCTCAGTAACTTATTTTTATATTTTTATTCTTTTTTATTAATAGTCATAATTCGGTTGTAACATTTAGTTACGTGCAGTTGTACATGTCTGATGTCTGGTCTCTTCCGCATCTACTGAAAGGATTGTAGTAATTTCTCCCTTTTCTTCCAACGTTTGCACAAGGAAGGCTCCTGGTGGACACATCAGGATGTATTTCTAAACCTCCCATTCACTCGATGGAAGCCAGGAGGATCTAATACCTGTCTATTAACTTTTTTTATTGACTGTATTCTCAACTGTAGTCATTTTAGTGATGCCATTACAAAAAAGTACACTACTTGTTATTTCATATTTCATTGTAGTATAAAGGAGACACATCATAGAATCATAGAATGGTAGAGTTGGAAGGGACCTCAAGGGCCATCATTTCCTAAATCATCCCAGGTGTAGGTTTATCCAGTTTCTGCTTGAAGATGTCCATTGATGGAGAGCTCACCACCTCCCCTGGTCGCCTGTTCCACTCCCTGACTGCCCTCACTGTCAGAAAGTTTTTCCTAATGTCTTATCTGAATCTCCTTCCTTTTAGTTTCATCCCATTGCTTCTTGTACCTCCTTGTGCAAATGAGAATAGGGTAGTTACCTCTGCACTGTGACTACCGTTCAGATATATGTACACTGCACATGTCTGTGTATGGTACCCCTTAACGACCGCGGGCAGTAATATTACGCCATAGCAGTCATAGTGTTACTGCTCGCGGTCTGCTGCCGGCAGCATGCAGCGATCAGCACACATCTCAGCTGATTTTTAGATTTTTATAGCTGAGATATGTGCCTGCAGGGCATGAGCAGAATTGTTTTCTGCCTGTGCCGTTTAACCCCTTAAATGGCGCTGTTAATATGTTACAGTGTCATTATAACGGCATCGGCGGTAAACATTTACTTGCCGTGATCACGTGATCACGTGACTTCTGGTGGTTGTCATGGTAGCACAGGGTCATGTGATGATTCCTGTAGCTCACATGAATCACTTTCAGTTTCACCCGGCCGAGAGCTGGGTGAGACATGAAATAAGTATATCTGCTCTTCACAGCTGTGTAGCTGTGATCAGCAGATATGGCAGAGCGATCAGATTTGCTGATCCATATAGTCCCCGATGGAGACTAATAAAATAAAAAAAAAGTTTTAAAAAATTAAAAAAAAATAAAAGTTCACCCCCCTTTTGCCCCATTGAAAATTAAAGGGTTAAAAAAATAAAAATATACACATATATAGTATCGCCACTTTCAGAAATGCCCAATCTATCAAGATATAAAATCAATTAATCTAATCAATAAACGGCGTAGCGGCAAAAAAATTCCAAATGCCAATATTACGCTTTTTGGTCGCCGCAAGTTTTGCGCAAAAAAAGGAATAACAGGCAATCAAAACATAGCATCTGTGCAAAAATGATATTATTTAAAATGTCAGTCTGAGACGCAAAAAATAAGCTATCACTGAACCATAGATCCCGAAAAATGAGAACGCTACAGGTCATAGAATATGGCGTAAAACGTGCGCCACTTTTTCAGACAAACTTCTGATTTTTTTTAACCCCTTAGAGAAAAGTAAACCTATACATGTTTGATGTCTACGAACTCGCTCCTACCTTAGGCATCACACCAACACTTCAGTTTTACCATATAGGGAACACAGTGAATAAAATATCTCAAAAACAATAGTACTATCGCATTTTTTTTGCAATTTTTCCGCATGTGGAATTTGTTTGCCATTTTCCAGTACACTATATGGAAAAAATCATGGTTTCATTTAAAAGTAAATCTCGTTCTGCAAAAAATGAGCCCTCATATGACCATATTGACTGAAAAATAGAAAAGTTACGTGTTTCGGAAGAAGAATGGCGAAAAAACCCGGAAAGCGAAAAATCGGCCGATCGTGAAGGGGTTAATATTGGCATATTTTAAAGACCTTTATCTGAGGTATGTATTGCCTTACCTAGTGTGGTGGAAAGCATTAATATGATGTGGACACAGCCTTACTTGGTACACTAGATCTAGAGTGCCTTGCAAAAGTATACACCTCTTAAGCTTTTTACCTATTTTGTTAAAATACAACCTGTGTGTAAATATTTTTGTCATCAGATTTTTATGTGATACATCAGCACTAAATAGTGTAAGATGAGGAAGTAAAGTCAAAAATATAGGCAAAATTTAAATTTATGGGCTAAAATAAATAGAAATTGCCAGGTGCATATGTATTCACCCCTTTTGCTAACACGCCCCTAAAAATTTCTGGTGCAAGGAATTACTTTTATAAGTCACATGCTTAGTGAAAGGAAGTCCATCTGTGTGTGGTCTGCCAATAAACACAACGTTTCTACAAAAAAGTCAAAGACAATGTTGTTGAGAAGTACAAGTCAGGGTTCAAGTCTAAAAAATATCCCAATCCTTGATGATCGGAGCCCCATCAAATCCAATATAATCAAATGGAAGAAATATAGCACCACAACAAACCTGCCAAAAGATAGCTGCTCACAAAAACTCTCAGCCCGGGTAAGGGAGGCATTAAACAGAAGAGCAACACACAAAGACAAAAGGTAACCCTGAAGGAGCTGCAAAGTTCCCAGGTAGAGACTGGAGTGTCTGTCCATACAACCACAATAAGCTGTACATTCCACACAGCTGGACTTTTTAGAAAAATTGCTAGAAAAAGCCTTTACTTAAATTAAAAAATTGGACGTCTCGTTTTGAGTTGCTAAAAGATATGTGGGAGACAAGGTGCAAGGTGCTTTGGTGAGATGAGATCAAATTTGAACTTTTTAGCCACCAAGGTAAATGCTATATCTGGTGTCAAACCAACATACTTCATCACTCCAAGAACACCATCCCCACAGTGAAACATGGTGGTGGCAGCATCATGCTATCTTGAAGTTTCTCGGCAGGAGGTACAGAGAAAATTGTCCAAGTTGAGGCGAAGATGGATGGTGCGAAATACAGGGATATTCTTAAGCAAAACCTGTTTCAGTCTATTAATAATTTGAGACTGGGGCACAAGTTTACCTTCCAACAAGACCATGACCCAAAGCATACTGCAAAAGCAATGCTCGAGTGGTTTAAGGGGAGACGTGTAAATGTATTAGAGTGGCCTAGTCAAAGCACAGACCACATCTGTGGTCAGAGTTGAAGATTGCAGTTCACCAGAGGAAACAATCTTACTTGAAGTTGCTAGAGTAATTTTGTCTTGAGGAATGGGCAAATATCCCAGTGGCAAGATGTAGAAAGTTCATATAGACCTATATGCACAGCAATTTACAAATGTAATTGCTATAAAAGTAAGCTCAACAAAGTACTGACTATAGGGGCGTGAATAGTTATGCACACTGACGTTTTTAGTTATTTTGTTCTATTTGTTCTTTGCTTCACAATAAAATGAAAGCTAAATGTTCACAGTTTTAGGCATGTTCTTTACATGAACTGATGCAAGGCCTCAACATAAACCTTGAAATTCTGGGTTGTGAGGTACCAAAATTTCAAAAGTGTGTGTGTGTGTGTGGGGGGGGAGTACCTTTGCAAGGCACTGTAGATAGTATGACCTGTGATCAATCCAATCCATGATTTAGATATGAAATCCACTTCTGTCTATCCACATCATTCTTTCAATGTAGGACTTTGAATAGCGTAGATTTTGTAGTTTATAGCTAGATATGCAAAGTAAAACATGGGGTATCTGTATTCAGGACATAACTGCAATAGATACAGTGGTTGTAGTCACACTCAGAGCCAGAAGCCAAAAGGTCCTGTGGCACCTCAGTGGTATGGTTACCACAGTAGTGTTGCCCCACAAGGGATAATACTAAGCCTGGAAGCAAGATGGGGAGTCCCTTGGCCAGTAGTACCTACATTCAACACAGTTCTGGTGAGTTTCCCAGAAGCTCTGACCTGGGGGAGGAGTTAAAGGAGTGACAGTTGGACGCTGACCGTTGAAGAGACAGGAGCTCGAGTGAGGAGCTGGAGTAGTACGGACAAGTGAGCTGGGGTCTGTAGCTAAGAAAGCTGAGCCCAGAAAAGCGAGGTCTGCAGAGAGCCACAGGAGGAAGATTCTGGGGAGCAGAGCTGAACCGGCTCCCCTCAGAAGAAAACGCTAAAGACCGGACATCGGAGTCCGTGGTTGCCCAGGGTACTTGAGTCCCGGTAACCAAATCCAAAGGGCAGGAAGACTGCAGGACTCTTGGCCCCACAACAACCCAAAGGTACAGTTGCACATCAGGGACCCGGAGCCGCTGCCAGCAGTGCGGCACCTGAGAAGGCCCGTGCAGCCTAACATACAGGTAAAGGGTAGTACCACAAGTCCCAGCACAGAGGGCCTCAGTTTAACTAACGCAACGAGGTCCTGTAGGAGAGAAGAAGAGCGTAGTGAGAAGGACTCAATACTCACCTGGTAAGGGAGATACCCCCAACTGTTTCCAGGCCAATCGGATCGCTATCATGACCTGTACCAGTCTCCCAGAACTTCACTGGTTGTTGCAGAGTAAAAGGAAGGAGGTAAAGAAACTGCTGTTTTTGCCCATTATTGTCTGTAACCCAACCCTGCACATTTAAGTCCACTGGGTTCCCAAAATAGACTTTCCAATGGTTGCCCCAGGGTCCTGCTCCACCTGTGGGGAGCAAGAACATCTCAGCTGCGCCATCACCATCTGCCTCGGGGAACATGCAGCGCTACGGCGGCCCACATAGCCGCAAAACCACAGGTGGCATCACAAACTTTATTTTATTGTAAATATAACTCCCATCATCATCCTCTTTATTGAAGAAAGACACCGCCAAGGTCACGGAGCCGGGCCCCGCCACCGCTGACATCCCTGGACTAGTCCGGCCTGGTTCTGAGTATTGCCTAAGACCCTGGAGCTGGGTGTGTCAACTTTGGTGTCACGAACAGGATTATTGTGCCCGGTACCACTGGGTACTGTGTGCCTATGTACTGTGTGTTTATGATCTGCGCAATTGTGAACAGTCGCCGCCATTAAAACCGACGTGCGCAGGAAGAAAGAGGGCGTGCCAGAAAAAGAGCGTGAAGAAAGCCTGCCATCAAAGTAACGGTTAGTTAACCCTGCGCTACCCAGAAGAGAAACGCGGAGCCTGGTAAGATCCACTAAGGGGGGGGAGGAAGATGTCCAGCCCAAGTGGAGATGAGGCTGCCACTACAGCCCCAGCTGCAGTGACCGTAATGCCGCTCACAATGCCATACCTCCCAGGAGCGGCCTGGTTTCCGCAATACTCAGGGAAGTCGCATACCCTGAGGAACTTTAGAGAGAGGCTGCAAAGGCAATTTGAAGTGTACCCCCTGAGCAAAACTCTAAGGGTGGGCATAATCATAGGACAGTTAACCGGTGCAGCCCAGCGTGAAGTAAAGTCCTGGCCGGACACTGACAAAGGGACAGTAATAGAAATACTGGCCAGGTTAAAAGACACTTTTGACACCCGCACGGCTGCAGAAATAAAGGTGAGATTCTTTGGGTGTAAGCAAATGGTGCAGGACAGCGTAAGGAACTATGCAATAACCTGCAAGAGGCACAGAAGGCAGTTAAGCAGGTGGATTCTGCAATTGTGCGCGATGAAGACAAGTTGCTAACAGAGCAGTTTATAGAAGGGCTCCTGTCTTAACGCCCACCGGACACAGCTGCGCATTATGGCCCTCCAGAATCCTGACCTAGACTTTGCACAATTCAAGGACCGGGCAATACGGGTACTGCGAGAGTCGACCCCAAGTGACCGAGCTATACGGGTACTGCGAGAGTTGACCCCAAATGACATTGCATCCCTCCAGCACCGTGCCATTACATAGACACAAAACCACAGGTGGCGTCACAAACTTTATTTTATCTAATATATAAAGCTGAATGTGTGTGTGTATGTGTGTATGTCCGGGATTGCCATCTGCACCGTCGCAGCTACAGTCACAAAATTTTGCACACTCACATGTCTGGACCCCAAGAGCGTCATAGGCTATGTATTGAGGGGAAATTTTAACCCTGCGCTTTACAGTTGTTTGCCAAAAAACCTGCCTCCATTAAAGTGAATGGAGCTGGGAGCCGCAGTGCAGCCAGAACTTCAGAAGAATGCGCAGCCACGCCCTTATATGGAATGTTGGCGTGTCACAATGCAGCCAGGGAAAGAGACAGACACAGAAAGGGAAAAAGGCAGACACAGACAGAGTAAGAAACAGACATAGACAGGGTAAGAGACAGACAAAAAGAGTCAGACACAGACAAAGAGACAGACTGACAGGGAAAGAGACAGACACAGACAAATAGACAGAGACAGACACAGGAAAACAGACAGACGGGGAAAGAAAGGGAAAGACAGACAGGGTAAGAGACAGACAAAGACAGGTAAAGAGACAGACAAAGAGACAGACACAGGGAAAGAGACAGGGGGAAAGAGGGAAAGAGACAGACAGGGAAAGAGAGGGAAAGAGACAGACAGGGAAAGAGACAGACAGGGAAAGTGACAGAGATAGATAGACAAACAGGGAAAGAGATAGATAGACCGGGAGAGAGATTGAGACAGACGAAGAAAGAGACAGAGATAGTCAGAGACAGACAGGGAAAGAGACAGACAAAGAGATAGAGAGAGAGACAGAGAGATATATACAGAGGGGGAGACAGACAGAGAATAGGAGAGAAAGAGAGAGACAGTTACTATCCCGGGCGTTAATACATTCTATTTATACATTCTGTCCCGGGAATGTTAATATATTCTATTTTGTTAACAACAGTTATTAACCCGGGCGAAGCTTGGTAGTACAGCTAGTTGTAAATATAACTCCCATCATCATCCCCTTTAGTGAAGAAAGACACCACCAGGGTCACGGATCCGGGACCCGCCACCGCTGACAACCCCAGACTAGTCTGGCCCGGTTCTGAGTATCGCCTAAGGCCCTGAGGCTGGGCATGTCAGTCCCTTTAGCCCAAAAGGGTTTTACTGCTTTTCAAAAATGTCCCTAAATTGCGGTTTGTCTTAAAAGGACTATATGTGCTTTACTTGCCCATCTCAGGTCCAGTGCTGACTCTCAGACAATGTATGTGGTGTCTGATATTGTCTGCAACACTGACATCATGTCAACAGCACTGCAGCCATTAACTTAGCTCAGCTTATACCATCAACTCAGGCAAAGAAACTCTGTGATTGGCTGCAGTGTTTGCTACATGTTGTTAGCACTTCAAGCAATAACAGACATTGAGAGCAGTAGTGGAGACTAAGTGCTGGACAAAGCAAGGTGAAAATAGCACTGTTTGTTATTTTAAAACAATCTAAAGGTAGGGAAAGGGCTTTTCTGAAACAGAAAAACCCCATTAAAATGTTCACAGTTTGGAGACTTTAAGCTTCAAATTATGCCACCTTGTACAAAACCACCAGAAATGTTTTGATTAGTTTGTATTTGTGGAGTTATTACTTTTGGACAATTGATAAAGATTTCACAGATGTAGTAGCATTGTTAGCGCCTTCATAACCTTTGACATACTTTTACACTGACAAACAAAACGGTAACAATGTTTTAAACTTTTAACTTTCAAGCTCCATATCTCACCATCCACTTCAGCTTTGAACGTGAGACTAGCTTCATTTCATAGACAAACATCTTGTCTATGTCATACATAAATTTGATTTTTAACTATTTACTGTATGATTAAATTTGCAGATTCTTGTCATGTCATTGCATTGTTACTGTTTTGCTCCTAAAAATATAAATTTTAATTTTTATTATTTTGTTAGTATATTGTAAATTCATCTTTGGTTTTTAACACAGCCTGAATCCTTTTGGGCATGCTCTCAATCAGAGTCAAGCATGTCTCAGCCGAAATCTAAGCCCAGATCTCTTCTACACATTCACAATATTGATGCATACTCGTCGACTCACCTGGGTATGTATAGAGATTTTTCTTCAACTCTTCCCACAAGTGTTGGATTGGATTGAGGTCTGTGAACTGTGGGGGCCAATCCAGCACCTCTACTTCATTGCCACTGAAACACTTCTTCACCAAAATGTATGTGTTAGGCTATGTGCGCACACTGCGTCTTTTTGACGCTGCGTTTTTGTGCGGTTTTGGCCGCTAAAAACGCACAAAAACGCACCTGCGTCAAAAAACGCATAAAAAACGCATGCGTTTTTGCCGCGATTTGGTGCGTTTTTGGCTGCGTTTTGCTGCGTTTTTGATCTCTGCGTTTTGCTGCGTTTTTCAAATGCATTGCATGGGCAGAAAACGCAGAAAAACGCAGGAAAGAACTGACATGTCCATTTTTTTTTTAACTCAAAAACGCAGGTAAAAAAAACAGATGTGTGCGGACAGCAAAAATGAAAACTCATAGACTTTGCTGGGGAAGCAAAGTCCTGCAGTTTTGAGGCCAAAAACGCACCCGAAAAACGTGCAAAAACGCCGCGAAAAACGCACTGTGCGCACATAGCCTTAGGTTGTGCTGCTGGAACACGTCACCCTTTTTATACCCATATTACTTAAGTATACAAAGTAAGTCATCTTTTAGGATACTCACATATAACACAACATTAAGACCACCATCAATCCTTGTCAAGAAGGGCAATGAGCCCCATAGGGGTGAATGGACCCCATGACGATCGGGAGGGTGCAAGGTTAGGAAAGGGTTAATGGGGTTTGCATGGGATGGGGGATATGTGGGAGTACAGGATTGGTAGAAGGGAGCTGTAAGGGGATTGGGGGGGAGCAAGGATGGGGTGGGGTGTTGTGAGAGGTATAAGAGAGGGGGGTGTACTGATCACCTCCCCTTTCGTCGCTTGATCTCTGTGTCCCAGGACGTACTGCTGCCTCCTGCCATGGCTGCCCTTGCTGAACTGCTGGAGATGGTGCGGGGGGCCTCCGAGGTATTAGGCGTGGATGCCCTGAGGCAGCAGCTGGCAGCGGTCTGTGGGGCTGGAGCGGCGCCGCCTGCTGTTCCAGCGCCCGGGCCGATGCTATGTGCTCGGCGGGCGCGACCGCCGGAGCGCTACTCCCCCAGCGGGAGGGGGAGAATACGATCAAGGAGCCCCTGCGGGGACCCTCCGGAGCAGCGGCGGAGCCCTTCCACTCACCTAGGGGAGCAGCCGGCCACCGGGAGGAATCCGCGTCGGAGATCCCGTGGGTTGGGGGTGGGCGGAGCCTCGGCGAGGCCCACTTCCGGTCCGCGGCCTGCGCAGCATCGGACCGAAGCAGGGATGACGGCAGCCCCCAGTGATGTGCCGGCTGGGGGTGGCGCTCGGCATGCCGGATTGCCGGAGGAGACTCCCTGCAGGCCGCAGGGGAGAGCTACAGGACGGAGGACGGGAGCGGATGCGCGCGGCGAGGGCAGGAGATCGGAGGGGGGGTATGGTGGCCCGCAGGCACGGAGGAGATCGGTAGTCACGGTCCCCCCCGGCGAGGAGCGTGCTGGGGGAGGGTCCCGGCGAGGAGCAAGCTCGGCACGGCCTTCCTGCAGTCGGCAGGGAGAGAGCCCTCTGAGGACGGCAGGAGAAGTGGCGGCGCAGCAGGATGGCACGACTACAGCGAGGAAAGACGGCGGCAGGGCGCCACGGCGGGAGAAACGGAAGAGGTCAAGCAGGAGTCGCCCGGACGAGCAGGGTGCGGTGACCGTGGGGGTCGACGGCCGCCAGGTGCGGGCTGTCCCCTCGCTGGTCCCCCCTGAGGATTTCGGCAGCGCATCTGACTCCAGCGAGGAAGAAGGAGCAGCGGCGGGTCGGACGGAGCGGCAGCAGGAAGATCGTGGCACGGCTGTTCCGGGGTCGGCGCAACGGCAGCCTGGTGAGCAGACAACAGAAATGTTTCATGCTGTGGGTAGTGCGAGCGGGGGTGGGGGTTCCGTCGCGGGACGCGTTGCGCTGGGGGCGAGTGCGGTCGGGCAGTCTGGTTTACCGGGTCCGGAGTTTTGGGGGCAGCTTATGGGGGTGTTGCAGGGGTTGTCTGCGGAACGGGTTAGTCGGACTGGGCCTGGGGCTCCGGTGGGGGCGTGGGTGGGCCCCACGGAGGTGGTGCGGACAGATGCGCCGGTGCGCGAGGTTGCGGCGGGGGACCCGACCTCGGCGGCAGGTACGGGACAGGAGGCAGGTGGGGCGGCTTCCGGGGGCGCAAGTAAGGAGGCGGAAAAGGAGAAAGAAAAGGAGGATGAGGTTGTGCGCTTGGATGATAGGGCGAGGAGTGAAATTTATGTGTGTTTTGAAGGCCAGTTAGGGGTTCATTTGAAAAAGGAGGTGAGGGAAAAGATTTGGAAAGGGGAGTATGTGGAAATTTTTTCCCTGCTTCCCTTGGAAAAGTTTAATTTGGATAAGGTAAAGCCCAGTGATACAAAAAAGGAGAAGGAGGATGAGGAAAAACGGAGGTATAGGTTGATTCCGAGGACGTTTACTAACTGGCTACAGGCCTTTGCAATCTTAGCCAGCGTGATCGGGGAAAAGGAGCCGGAGCATTGTTCCGCCCTATTTGGATATATGGATGCGATAGGGGAAGCGTATAGAGTATACGGCGGTTTAGGGTGGTTGAGATATGATGAGCAGTTCCGGCAACGGAAGGCTCTGCGGCCGGGAGTCCAGTGGGGCCACAAGGATATTTCTTTGTGGATGCGGTTAATGACGGCGCCGGTTCAGCCCTTTCGAGGGGGTGCCGGGAGCCCGGGTGCGAGCGGCGGGTCCTCGGCTGGACAGAAAAAGGGAGCTTGTTGGCAGTATAACGAGGGACAGTGTAAGTTCGGGGCCTCTTGTCGGTTTAAACACGAGTGTTCCGGATGTGGAGGGTCCCACCCTCTGGCCAGGTGCTTCAAGAAAGGGAAAGGAAAGGCGGGGGATGGATCTGGAAAAAGGGAGGACGCCAGTGAGGGTCGAGGCGATGCTTCCCTATTTAAGTAGATACCCGGATGTTCGGGCGGCGGAGTTGTTGGAACGGGGTTTTACGGAGGGCTTTCGGATTCCGTTTGAATCTGAGGCGCCGGTGTTTCGCCCGGGAAACCTGAGGTCCGCAAAAGAACATCCGGCGGTGGTGAAGGAAAAGCTGCAGAAGGAGGTGGAGTTGGGAAGGATGGCGGGCCCATTCCAGGACCCGCCATTCTCCAATTTACGGATTTCCCCCCTTGGGGTGGTTCCTAAGAAGGAGCCGAACAAATTTCGGCTCATTCATCATTTATCTTATCCGGCGGGATTGTCGGTGAATGATGGGATATCACCGGAATTGTCGGCGGTATGTTATGTATCGTTCGATAGGGCCTTGGAGCTGGTAAGGGTAGCGGGGCGGGGGGCCCTGATGGCAAAGGCGGATGTGGAAGCAGCTTTTCGTTTACTCCCGGTGCATCCAGAGAGCTTTCATCTCTTGGGGTGTATGTGGGATGGTGAATACTATGTGGATCGTTGTTTGCCGATGGGCTGTTCCATTTCGTGTGCTTATTTTGAGGCATTCAGTACGTTTGTGGAATGGGTAGTCAAGGAGGTGGCAGGAGTCCATTCGGTGATTCACTATTTGGATGACTTCTTTTGCGTGGGTCCGGCGGGCTCTTCGGTTTGCTCCTTGTTGTTGTTTACGTTAGAGCGGATCGCGCGGAGCCTGGGTATTCCGTTGGCAAAAGACAAAACAGAAGGGCCGGTGACGGTTTTATGTTTCTTAGGTATCGAAATTGATACACTGGCAATGGAATGCCGGTTGCCGGAGGGGAAGCTGTTGGATTTGAAGGCGTCGGTGCGGTTTTTGTCTCAGGCCAAGAAGGTGCGGTTGCGCGAGTTGCAGTCAGTGCTCGGAAAATTGAATTTCGCTTGTCGCATTATGCCGATGGGGCGGATATTTAATAGGAGACTGGCGGGCGCAACCGCGGGGGTAAAAGCTCCAAATCACTTTGTCCGAGTGACAAAAATGATGAAAGGGGATTTGTTGGTGTGGGAGGAGTTCTTGGACCGGTACAACGGTCGGACCCTTTGGATGAGCGAGGCAGTGTCCAATAGCCAGCTGGAATTGTACACTGATGCTGCTGGGGCGACGGGTTTTGGAGCAATTTTTCAAACACGCTGGTGCGTGGGAAAGTGGCCGCAGCGTTGGGCGGAAGCAGGTTTGGTGAGGAATTTGGCGCTGTTGGAATTGTTTCCCATTATTGTGGCGGTGGAGTTGTGGGGCCCTGTTTTTGCTGGAAGAAGGGTTTGCATGCATTGTGACAACATGGCGGTGGTGCATTCCATCAACGCACTGTCGGCAAAATCCCCGCCGGTTGTGGGGTATTTAAGGCATCTCGTGTTGCGTTGCTTGGAGTTAAACATTTGCGTGGTGGCTCGGCATGTGCCTGGGATTCACAACGAGGTGGCTGATGCGCTATCACGGTTTCAGTTTTGCAGGTTCAGGAAGCTGGTGCCGGAAGCGGACGCGGAGGGAGAACCTTGCCCGAACTGGCTGTGGGACCTGGCATCGGTATAGCATTTGAGGGAATTCGGAGATCGGTGTCTGAGGCTACTTGGTGCCGATATCAGGCGGTGTGGAAGGAATGGGCAGAGTTGGAAAGTAGGGAGTTCATGGAGTCGGGTTACAAGGGTCGAGTATTGGGGGTACTGATGTTAATAAGTGGGGATTTTTCGGAAGACAGGTCGGTTTCGGTGATTGGTTGCAAGTTGGCGGCGTTGGCCTTTTTGTTCCAGATGCAAGGGGTTCGGGACGCAACTAAGGATTTTCTGGTGCGACAGGCAATGAAGGGTTTTCGGAAAGGGGCTCAGTCGCGTGACTCTAGGCGGCCGGTGTCATTGCCATTGTTGGTGCGTTTAGTGGGGTGTTTAGGGGAGTTATGTTCGTCTCCTTATGAGCGGGTGTTGTTTTCGGTAGCTTTTGTACTGGCGTTTTTTGGGGCCTTTCGTATTGGCGAATTGGTCAGCCCGACTAAGCAAGCGATGGGTGGTTTGCTGTTGGGTGATGTAATGGTGGGGGAGGATAGAGTGGAATGTCGGCTTCGCTTTTCTAAGACGGAACAGAGGGGCCGGGGGCGCTTAGTAGTGTTGTTCGCTTTATCGGGGCACCAGTTGTGCCCAGTGTTACATGTGTCAGAGTTTTTAAAAGTGCGCGGCGGTTACCCTGGTGTTTTTCTTAGACATGCGGACGGATTGGCTTTGTCGCGGTATCAATTCAATGCGGTGCTGAAGATGGCTCTAGCAAGGGTGGGGGAGGAGCCACGTGAGTACAGGTCTCACTCTTTCCGGATTGGGGCGGCAACGGAGGCCGCCAGGTGGGGTTTGAGTGAGGACTGTATCCGGCGGATTGGGAGGTGGGAGTCTTCCAGGTTCCGTTTGTACATTAGGCCTCACTTGGTCAGGTGATGGTCAGGGGTGGGGGATTCAAGGTTGGTGTTTGATGCCGGTTTTGTGGGGCAATTTCTTGTTCTGTTGCTGTTTTTATTCGTGGTCTTTGTATTTTAGGTCCATGTCTTGTGTGGATCCTCGGGCACTCCTATGTGTATTGGGGAGCGTTATGGGCGGATGTGCGACGTGACGGTCGGCAGCTTGGAGTGTCGGTGTCGGAAGCTCGAGTAAAGTGGCTCGGTATTCGGGGCATGACCTGGGGTAGAGTGCGCCCTGAGGTGGCTTATTATAGCCGGATGGATCGGGTCCCTGATGTGTTAATTTTGCATGTGGGGGGGAACGATTTGGGAGTGAGGTCGGCGAGGGAATTGAAAAGGGATATTAAGCTGGACCTGTTGCATTTGTGGAGGGCGTTCCCGGGCATAGTTATCGTTTGGTCAGACATTATAGCTCGGGCGCAGTGGCATTTTGGGAGGTCGGTAGACCGTATTAATAGGGCCCGGAGCAAGCTGAACCGGGCTATTGGCAGGTTTGTGGCGAGAAATGGGGGGTTGGTGGTGCGGCATAGAGAATTGGAGGAGTCCACGGAGCAGTATCTGAGGAGAGATGGGGTTCATCTGACTGATGTGGGTCTGGATTTATGGATGTTGGGTTTGAGGGATGGCCTAGAGCAAGCACTGGGGGTGTGGGGGGCTCGGGCCAAGTAAGGGTGTCACTTGGCCGGCCTGTGGCGGGGTGATAGGTCCGTCTGAGAGGTTGGGAGTACCGACAATCGGTTGTTTGGTACGAAGTCGCTCAAGGGGAGTGGCTTCGGAGTGGATGGGAACTTGTGGGCGGAGGTCCCGCAGGTTCTGGGTAGGGGTAATTAACGATGGAACGTTGTTACCCCTCACCTTGGGCCGGGTGATCACGGCCGAGGTGGTCCTCTGGGCCGGTTTGGAGGTTACGGCCGGGGGGTTAGGAATGATGGTTTGCCTCTCGGACGGATCTATCGGTGTTTCTGGTTATACGGGTATATATGTATAAGGTTAAGTTGAACAATTGAGTGGCATGTTGGGCCACGAGTTTTGGTATACATATATACGGTAAAAATAAAACTGTGGCCATTCCTGCAATAAAGTCGTGGTTCTCGTCTTTATTTAGGGAGATATAGTACGGGGAGGTGTTTCTGCAGGATAACCTGCTTATCCCTTATAGATGCGTCAAGAAGGGCAATGAGCCCCATAGGGGTGAATGGACCCCATGACGATCGGGAGGGTGCAAGGTTAGGAAAGGGTTAATGGGGTTTGCATGGGATGGGGGATATGTGGGAGTACAGGATTGGTAGAAGGGAGCTGTAAGGGAATTGGGGGGGAGCAAGGATGGGGTGGGGTGTTGTGAGAGGTATAAGAGAGGGGGGTGTACTGATCACCTCCCCTTTCGTCGCTTGATCTCTGTGTCCCACCCGCCCGCCCGGATATATAATTTTTATGTATATGTTTATAAAAAAAAAAAAAAAAAGAGATTAAAAAAAAAAAAAAAAAAAAGTGAAACGGTGATGGTTTTTTCAAAAAAAAAAAAAAAAAAATTTAAAAAAAAAAAAAAAAGGAATAAAGGTGAATACAAGGTTGAGTTGCTAATCTATTGTTGTCACAGCGGGGTGATAGGTCCGTCTGAGAGGTTGGGAGTACCGACAGTCGGTTGTTTGGTACGAAGTCGCTTAAGGGGAGTGGCTTCGGAGTGGATGGGAACTTGTGGGCGGAGGTCCCGCAGGTTCTGGGTAGGGGTAATTAACGATGGAACGTTGTTACCCCTCACCTTGGGCCGGGTGATCACGGCCGAGGTGGTCCTCTGGGCCGGTTTGGAGGTTACGGCCGGGGGGTTAGGAATGATGGTTTGCCTCTCGGACGGATCTATCGGTGTTTCTGGTTATACGGGTATATATGTATAAGGTTAAGTTGAACAATTGAGTGGCATGTTGGGCCACGAGTTTTGGTATACATATATACGGTAAAAATAAAACTGTGGCCATTCCTGCAATAAAGTCGTGGTTATCGTCTTTATTTAGGGAGATATAGTACGGGGAGGTGTTTCTGCAGGATAACCTGCTTATCCCTTATAGATGCGTCAAGTATTTAATGCCTTTGGCTGTGAAAGACCTCCATGTCATCAGGCTTCCAACACCGAATTTGACAGTTCTTTCAATTTCTTGTTCCTTAAGATCCTTTTTCCCTTGTTTCTTTCAGACCCATATGTACCTATCAGAGCTTAGTCTACTGAATTTTGTATTATCACTCTATATCACCCATTTCCAATTTTCTACTGTCCACCTTTACTTTTTTGCAGACTCGAGATAACGCTTCTTATAACGATATTGAAGTCAAGACTTCTTCACCTTTTTCAGGCCACCATTACAGACTTGTGTAACATGAATCACAAAGTGCTTGTATGGACTCTGTAATCTCACTATTACATACGAGCCACCTCTACTGCCGTGGTTGTTGCATCAGAACTAGAGATGAGCGAACCGGTCATGGTTCGGCTCGAGTTCGGTTCGCCGAACGGAGGTCCCGTTCGAGTTCGGTTCGTCGAACGTTCGACGAACCGAACTCAAACTGCATAGGAAACAATGGCAGGCATTCACAAACACATAAAAACACCTAGAAAACACCCTCCAAGGTGTCCAAAAGGTGACAAACAACTCACAACACAAACACATGGGAAAGTGACAAGGACATATACTCATGCGAAAACAAAAGAGCTGGACAAGGAAAAAGAGGAGGACACACAGATATATGAGTATATGCAAGGAAACATCGATGCCATTACTGTGCAACTTGAGCCCTGCTCATTTTAGGCTTCCAATCTGGATAAATTGCCTGAGCTTGCCACGTACGCCTTGGGGATCTTGTCGTGTCCTGCAGCCAGCGTTCTCTCGGAACCTTTCTTCAGTGCTGCTGGGGGTCTGCTGGCAGATAAGCACACGTGTTTGTCCACTGACAATGTGGACATGGCTCTCAGGACTTTTCTTCCCCTGGGTCAGCCAGGGGAGGCGAAAGGCACGCGTATTTTTGAGAGTGCTTCATGCAAAGCATCTTTTTCTTTTTCAAAAGGGGGGTCAACTGATGCCAGTCAAGTGGGGTGTGTGTGGCCCAATTAGTGGAAACGAGGGGACTGTGGTTGGAGTCCCCTAACTTTTGAAAAAAGAACCAAGATGAACAAGTCATGGCTCTCAGAGGACTTTTCTTACTCTGGGTCATCCAGGGGACGTGAAAGGCACGCGTATTTTTGAGAGTGCTTCATGCAAAGCATCTTTTTCATTTTGAAAAGGGGGATCAAGTGATGCCAGTCAAGTGGGGTGTGTGTGGCCCAATTAGTGGCAACGAGGGAGACTGTGGTTGGAGTCCCCTCGCTTTTGAAAAAAGAACCAAGATGAACAAGTCATGGCTCTCAGAGGACTTTTCTTCCCCTGGGTCAGCCAGGGGACGTGAAAGGCACGCGTATTTTTGAGAGTGCTTCATGCAAAGCATCTTTTTCATTTTGAAAAGGGGGATCAAGTGATGCCAGTCAAGTGGGGTGTGTGTGGCCCAATTAGTGGAAATGAGGGAGACTGTGGTTGGAGTCCCCTCGCTTTTTAAAAAAGAACCAAGATGACCAAGTCATGGCTCTCAGAGGACTTTTCTTCCCCTGGGTCATCCAGGGGACGTGAAAGGCACGTGTATTTTTGAGAGTGCTTCATGCAAAGCATCTTTTTCATTTTGAAAAGGGGGATCAAGTGATGCCAGTCAAGTGGGGTGTGTGTGGCCCAATTAATGGAAACGAGGGAGACTGTGGTTGGAGTCCCCTCGCTGTGTTTTACATGATTTTGGAAGGGCATGACATGACTAAGAGGTTGAGTTTCATCATCTGCAACTTGTTGGCAACAGAAAGGCTGCCTTTACACCCTTTTGAGACCGAGGATTTTCGAGACCTTATACCCATTGCAGTGCCCCAAGAGCCGATGGCCAGTCGTCACTCGTTCTCCAAGAAAGGCATGCCCGCGCTACCACAGCAGGTTGCACACAACCTCACCGATTCCTTGAGAAACTCTGTGTGTGACAGGGTGCATTTCACCACAGATACTTGGACCAGTAAGCATGGACAGGGGAGTTACATGTTGCTGATTGGGCACTGGGTAACTATGGTGAGAGATGGAGAAGGGTTTGCTGTACAAGTCTTGCCGTCCCCACGACTTGTGTGTCAATCCTTCCTCTGTATGTACAAGTTCCTCCACTGCTTCTGCCTCCTCAACCTCGTGTGGGTCCTCCACCTCGGCCCAAACCCTGTGTGGTCAGTCCACCCTTCCTTGTAACTGCGCCCAAGGAATCCCACACACCTCCTTACTATGCTGGCAGCAGAGCTCAAGGCCATCAGGCGGTCAAATGTTTACTTTGAAATGTAGGGGAAATGTGAGACACCGCTGAGGAATTGTGGACGGTTAGCTCTGGAGAGTGAGACCGAGTTTCATCAATGGTTGTCTCCACTCAACCAGCAGCCAGGGAAGGTCGGGTGCGACAATGATGCAAACCAGTCTGCGACCCTTCTTCAGGGCAATGTGACACACGTGCCTTGTATGGCTCACGTGTTGAATCTGGTTGTCCAGCAATTTTTAAAATACTATCCCGGCCTACATGGCCTTCTGACCAGGGCACGGTGTAACGCCTGCCTGGATCGACACACTCAGATGGGCTGTAAAGGATAGGCTAGAGGGAAGCCACTCACCAAGCTGGACACCCAGAACCCTGAAACCCTTTAACCCCTATACAGTGATTTGGAATTACACAGGGCCCAAGTTGATCAATACCTGTGTAAGGCTGCAGTTCCAGAGAATAGTAGTCATGCAGGGTCAAAACATTAATTGAGGAAGAGGAACAGAATGGGATGGCCAGGACTTAATCAGAAAACAAGCAGAGGTGAAATGCGGATCGGCCAACGAGGTACATAAACAGCAAGCAGGAAAAGTAGTCACAGGTAACAAGCACACAAAATCATAAAACTGAACTTGGGGTAACAGTAACAAGAGGTTCATAGCTTTGAGTGGCAGTGGTCTGCAGACAGGAGGGACCTAAAAAAGGGTGTGGTGTATTCCCATTGGTTGTAGCTGTATGATGGTACTTCATCTGTGAGATACCCACCACCTACATTCAGCCTGTGGTTCTGCATCAGTCAAGGTAACGCAGCCCAGTGGGTGAGCATAACCTGCGTCCACCTACGCCGCTGGCATCGACTCCTTTCCGATCATCAGCACTATGCACAAAAGAAACACGTTGTCACCTGGTGACCGGAGTACAAATTGATTGAGTGGACTACGTTGGTGACTTAACAGCCGTGTGCGGCAATGATGCAAACCTGTCTGCGGCCCTTCGTCAGGGCAATGTGACACACTTGCCTTGTATGGCTCACGTGTTGAATCTGATTCTCCAGCAATTTTTAAAATACCATCCTGGCCTACATGGCCTTGTGCAGCGGGCACGCTGCTATGTGCTCACTTTCATCCTTCGCACCCAGCAGCTCAACAACTTTCATCGCTCCTGAAGTCTTAGGGTCTGGCGGTTAAACGCCTGAAATGCGATGTTTCGACACGCAGGAATTTGAATCTGCACATGTTGCAGCGTCTGTGGCAGCACCACAGAGCCCTGCTGAAATACGGTATGACGTATACCCTGGGCTAACTTGATCCAGAGGTGGTGCAGATCACGCTGCTGGAGTGGTGTCAGATCAAGGACCTATGCACCCTTCTACACAGTTTACAAATATCGACGAAGATCTTTAGCACTGGCGATGCCATTCTCAGCGTGACAATTCTGGTCATCTACAAGATGGAGCACACTGTAAGCATTATTCGGAGTCAGGTGTTGGTCCAAGAGGAAGGGGAGGAAGTACAGGAGGAGTCAGATGCAGAAGGGATAATAAGATCTACAAGGTCCAGACGGTGAGCGGCATCTAGGCGGAAGTCAAGGGACGGTGGGGGAGAGGGATTAACAAGGGCGCATAGTATCAGCAAAAATTGTTGAGGAAGGTGCAGGAGCCCATGAAGAAATGGAGGACAAACTGGCGATGGGCATGGAAGACTCAGCAGATGAGTGAGAGCTTGCTCACATTTAGGTTGTGCGAGGTTGGGGGGAGAGGGCAGAGGAAGGAGGCATGATTTTCACCTCTCTGCCACCAACACACCAAGGACTTGGTCCTCCTGGATGCACAAGACACATGAGCGCCTTCTTGCTGCACTACCTACAACATGACCCTCGGGTTGTACGAATTCGAAGTAATGCTAACTACTGGGTTGCCACACTGTTAGATCCCCGGTACAAGACAAAATTTGGCGAAATAATTCCTGCCATAGAAAGGGACGCACGTATACAGGAGTATCTGCAGAAGGTGGTACGGATTCTTAGGTCTGCTTTTCCAGTAAACACCAGTGCTGCACAGAGTGAATCTCAACGCTTTGTCATGGATAGGAGGAAATGGTCTTTTACTTGTCCACATCTGAGGGACCGAGGGCTGGCTGCTGTGCTGAGATGGCATTGAGTACGGTGTCCCTGCAGAGTTGCACTTTTGGTCATATACCAAATGAGTTCAAAAAGGACAGATGCTGGTGGAAAGGGCAACAGGTGTGTTGGAAAGGGGAAAAAAGTTTTTGTCCGTGTGTCTGCTGGTTAAGCAAAAGTAACATTTGATGAAGAAACACCATCTGTTACGGTGGGACTGGCAGATTTGGATAAGGTGGTATATACTATGTTACTGCTATATAACGAAAATTAATAAGAAAAGAAAGAGAAAGGTATACAGTCAATGTCCACCGTGCTCCCAGATGGAAAAGGAGAGGTTGGCAACTGGAAGGTTAGATGGAGGATACAGATCTGTGTGGCTATTTAACTAATAGTTGCCTGAACCGAGTTAGACGCCACTCGGATCTGGAGACTGGGAGCCCTGTTAGCGTCACAGGGTCCACACGCCCACCCAGCCCAAGAACTCCCTGTTAACATCACAGGGGCCATTCAGTACGCTGACCGTGTGCATTGGGGCCACACCTGTGGACAGCAGGCGCATCAGCAGCAGCAGGCCTGTTAATGCCACTGGGCTGCACAAGCAGGACTTGTAGGACAGGAGCTGGTCTTAACCGTTCTGCGTTACCAACTGTGGTGGCGGCCTGCATCGACGCCCTATCCCTGCCTACCTCTGGCCTAAAGCTGCAATGGGTTCAACACATGGAGGTGTGCTTTTTCGGAGCATAATAGAAGACTGCGCACCTCCTTGTTGGCTCCAGCCCATTTTATAACCTTGGTCCGCCCCAAACCAGGGTGGACCACAATGCTCCTTCTGGAGACAAAAGCAGAGTGACACGTCATGAGTGGCATAACTAGCGTCCTATTTGAAACTGAAACTTCAATAATGACCTCATGGCTGCCACGACACAAACACCTCACCAGTCATCGTCTGACCATCAATAATGAGGTGACAAGTCATAGGGGCGGGCCTCTGTAAGCCATTTGGGAGTGGCCTAGCCACATCGTCAGGACACCTGATGCCCTGTGGTCTATATGGGCCCCCCACATCAGGGGCAGGGCCAAAGAGTTCATTACCGGACCTAGTTTCTGATGCAGTAAGTGCCTGAGCATGCTCAGTTGCATGAAAAACAGTCTCTGAAAAAAGACTATCAGCTTTAGCATGGTGTCTAGGCACAAAACAGGACTTAGACCCGGCACGGAATGCAAGTACCTGTGCAAAGAGGCTTTTCGCACTAAGTGTGGGAGCATGCGCTGTATCCCGAAATGAAGACTTAGCCTCAGGAATGCAACAGTCAGGCTGAGCATACTCACTAGGCGAAACACTGTAGTTAGGATGCAGCTGGGGTAAATCGGCACACGCATGCGCACTAGCTGCCTCTCCACACTTAGACGTGGAGGAGAAATTGCTCATCGGGTGTGGACTTGGAGATGCTGTCTATGAACAGAAGGAAAAGCTAAAGGAAGCATCACTTTCTATCCCTCCGAATTATCAAATGCAGCAATGAATTCCCTGAGTTTGCTATAAAATTAGCGTAGCAAAATGTGCATGAGGGTGTCATGCAGAGGTGCTGCAAATAGATTTGCACCAGTGGGACACTAATGGAAGTCCAACAGGCAGTTCTATGATGCCACTAAATGGCAGTATTTTTTGCTATCATTATAGCTTATTAAAAACAGAGCAGGAGGGTGTCCTGCACAGGTGCTAGAAATAGCTTGGCACCAGTGGGACAATAATGAAATACAACATCCAGTTCTATGATGCCACTAAATGGCAGTATTTTTTGCTATCATTATAGCTTATTAAAAACAGAGCAGGAGGGTGTCCTGCACAGGTGCTAGAAATAGCTTGGCACCAGTGCGACAATAATGAAATACAACAGCCAGTTCTATGATGCCACTAAATGGCAGTATTTTTTGCTATCATTATAGCTTATTGAAAACAGAGCAGGAGGGTGTCATGCAGAGGTGCTGCACATAGATTTGCACCAGTGGGGCACTAATGGAGTACAACAGCCACTTCTTGTATGCCACTAAGTTTACTCAATTTTTGGTATTATAATGTCTTAGTAAGTAACAATGAGTTTGAGTGTGCAATGCAGGCAGAGGTGCTGCAAATATCTTTGCACTAGTGGGACAATACAGAAGTTCAACAGCCACTTTTTGTATGCCACTAAGTTGCAACAGTTTTTGCTATTATTATAGCTTTTAAAAACAGAGCAGGAGGGTGTCATGCAGAGGTGCTGTAAATAGCTTGGCACCTGTGGGGCACAAATGGAGTACAACAGCCACTTTTTGTATGCCACTAAGTTGCAGCAGTTTTTGCTATTATTATAGCTTTTAAAAACAGAGCAGGAGGGTGTCATGCAGAGGTGCTGTAAATAGCTTGGCACCTGTGGGGCACAAATGGAGTACAACAGCCACTTTTTGTATGCCACTAAGTTGCAGCAGTTTTTGCTATTATTATAGCTTTTAAAAACAGAGCAGAAGGGTGTCATGCAGAGGTGCTGTAAATAGCTTGGCACTAGTGGGACAATACAGAAGTCCAACAGCCACTTTTTGTATGCCACTAAGTTGCAGCAGTTTTTGCTAGTATAATGGCTTAGTAACAATGAGTTTGAGTGTGCAATGCAGGCAGACGTGCTGCAAATATCTTTGCACTAGTGGGACTATACAGAAGTCCAATAGCCACGTTTAGGATGCCACTAAGTTCACTCAGTGTTTGCTATTATAATGGCTTAGTTACAATGACTTTGAGTGTGCAATGCAGCCAGACGTGCTGCAAATATCTTTGCACTAGTGGGACAATACAGAAGCCCAATAGCCACGTTTAGGATGCCACTAAGTTCACTCAGTGTTTGCTAGTATAATGGCTTAGTAACAATGAGTTTGAGTGTGCAGTGCAGGCAGACGTGCTGCAAATATCTTTGCACTAGTGGGACAATACAGAAGTCCAATAGCCACGTTTAGGATGCCACTAAGCTCACTCAGTGTTTGCTAGTATAATGGCTTAGTAACAATGAGTTTGAGTGTGCAAAGGGCAGGAGGGTACAGTGGCAGGGTTGTGGGTCTCTGGGTAGAGGAAAGGAAGCCTGCCTTTCTATCCGTCCTAATGGGGAAATGCAGCGAGGAAATCCCTGACCTTAGCTACACAGACGCTGTCATCTTGTGTAGCTGTTAAACTCTGTTTTCACGGACCTGTCACCTATGGCTCTGACCCTGCCGGTATGAGCCCTTAAAAGGACTGATAGAAAGTGCTATCCCTATGCTGTACAGCGCTGTGTATGGAGCGTACACAGCAGTATCGGCGATAGGAGCTGCGCCAGTGATGACTGACACCAAGGACGCAGAAGGCAGATAATGGCGTGCTGGAGGAAAATGTCCGGTTTTATAATGCAGGGACATGTGACATGGACATCCTATCACACATGCCGTTGCTTCTCTGGCTAAAAGTCCACTTAGCTGTGTGTGTGTCTGGGATTGGCTGACATGCTAGCCCGCCCCACTACATGCGCGCGGTTAGGGAAGGAAGACAAGGAAAAAAAAAAAAATGGCGATCGCCATTATCCATACAGCAGTGATCTGAATGCACTGTTCCCGCACACTATACACTGAAATTTCATAATAGTGTGAGTCACAGAGTGACTTACACTATTACAGCGGAAAGCCAGCTAGGAATTAGCTGGTCTTTTTGCTGCTAGAACCGTTCTCGAACGTATCTAGAACTATCGAGCTTTAGCAAAAAGCTTGAGTTCTAGTTCGATCTAGAACAGCCCCCAAAATCACTCGAGCCGCGAACTGGAGAACCTCGAACCGCGAACCGCACTCAACTCTAATCAGAACCTGATAGACCTTGTGATAAGCCAACTTGTTGACTCTGATATTTTGCCTGGACGTCCAGCTTTTGGATTTTGAATGGATGGACAAACTTTAATTTGTATTTTTCCAACTGTAATTTCACTCACATGATGCAGTTTGGCTATTTTCTTGGTCAAGAGACCTCTATCGATAAACTGGATGATGACGTTTCTCATTTCTTGGAAAACCTTCTTTATGGCTGTTCCTTTGTCTCTAACCAGTGACCTTTTCCTTAGGAAGCAACATTATAACACACTAAATGTGGAATGTGAGAGCAGGTTGTAATTTGTAGTGTATAGGAATACATTTTTTTTTTCCACCACGAGGAGCAGAACAGTAACAATGCAGTGACATGACAAGAATTTGCATAAAAAATCAGATGCTAAATAGTTGCAAATCAATGTATTTATGAAAGAGAGAAGACGACTATCAATAAATTGATGGTAGACATCACTTTTGAAGTTGTAGTGGATGATTAGATTAGGAACCTGAAAGTAAAAAGTTCAAAACATTGTTACCTTTTTGCTTGTCCATATACAGTGGCATGCAAAGGTTTGAGCGCCTCCGGTCAAAATTCCTGTTATTGTGAACAGTTAAACAAGGTGAATATGAAATGATCTCTAAAAGGTATAAAGTTATAGTTGACACATTTTCATTGTATTTTACCCCACAAAAATGTTTATTATAATCTATTAGATTTTTAAAGTAACATGAAAGGAAAATGGGCTGACACAAAAGTTTGGGCACCCTGCATGGTTAGTAGCTAGTAGCACTGCCTTTGGCAAGTATCACAGCTTGTAGCCAGCCAAAAGTCTTTCAATTTTTATTTTCATCCATTCTTCCTTGGAAAAGTCTTCCAGTTCTGTGAGATTCCGGGGTTGTCTTGCATGCACTGCTGTTTTGAGGTCTAGCCACAGTTTTTTCAATGATGTTCTTATTAGGGGACTGTGAGGGCCATTGTAAAATCTTCAGCTTTCCCCTTTTGAGGTAGTATATTGTGGATTTTGAAGCTTGTTTAGGATCATTATTCATTTGTAGAAAAAAAAAAATTTCTCCCTTAAATTGATATTATGATGTAGTTAATTCCATATGATTGACTTGTATATGTTTTTGTATATATTATATGATTGTATTTTGGGGATGTATTGTGAAACAAATTTCGTCCAAAGGTGTGTTCTGTTATCTATTTGGGCAGGGGACTTACGGTTATATATTCTTTCGGGTTTGAGGTTTCAGCAGGTTGTGACTAAGGGGTACTTTGGGGTCAAATCGAAAGTGACGCACATCCGGCATCGCTGTCGATATCGGAGTGTGCAAATCCTTTTACATATGATTAATGAGCGCAAAAGCGTCGTTATCGTATGATTGGTGTAGGGTCCGACATTTCCATAATTTAGCAGCAGCGACGGTACGATGTTGTTCCTTGTTCCAGCAGGCAGCACACATCGCTGTGTGTGACGCCGTAGGAGCGAGGAACGTCACTTTACCTGCTTCCCGGCTGCAATGCAGAAGGAAGGAGGTGGGCGGGATGTTTACGTCCCGTTCATCTCCGCTCCTCCGCTCCTATTGGCCGCCTGCCGTGCGACGTCGCTGTGACGCCGCACGACCCACGCCCTTCGCAGGGCAGGTAAGTGCATGTGAAGCTGCTGTAGCGATAATGTTCGCTACGGCAGCAATCACAAGATATCGCTGCTGTGACGGGGGTGGGGACTATCGCACTCGGCATCGCAAGCATCGGCTTGCGATGTCGTAGTGTGCAAAGTACCCCTAAGGGCCACCTTGGGCCAGAAACGCATTACTTGTACTTGTCTTGCACTGGTTATATATTTTTTTTATCCACTTACCTTCTTGCTTTTATGCCTTTTTGTACTAAATGAATTCCAAAAGTTTTTACGGATTTGTGCCAGTAATATTTCTACTTTAAGAAGAAAGGAATGCACACTTATTTAATTAGTCATATTACTCTGCTGGAGTGTCTGCAGAGATGTAAGAGTACTTAGATAAACCTGAGTCAAATTTTTCTTATACCACGATTAAGGGTGCTGTATGTACCAGAAATGCAATCATTTTTTTAAATGGAAATTATTTGGATGTACTTCAGGATTTCAAGATGATTGAATAAAAGCTTTGAGATTTCATTCCATGTAGCCGGATCCACACTTCCATTCTTCTTACAATTACTGTATACAGCCAAAGGTGAGAACTGTTACTGTGTGGGGTACTAAGTTTTATATTTAAGGTCTCTACATATAAGCAACGATTATTTTTAATGTATTTTCCGTGTTATTATATACACAGAGATATGACAAAGGAAAATAGTATTGAACACGCGTACAGAAATGTAATTAGCACTTTGTACACAAGCCATTGTTGGTGATGACAACTTCAAGATGCCTTCTGTATGGAGAAACTAGTTGCATGCATTGCTCAGGTGTGGTTTTGGCCATTCTTCAACACAAACACTTTCAAATTCTAATTAACTTAATTAATGTCATGTATAACTCTTGAAGGGTCCTCACCCCCCTCTCTGCCATTAGCCACAGATCATCATTACGATTATCTGATCGGCCTGAAAGTCTAGGTATTTATGACATTGGGTGATGGTAGAACTGCAGCCAAAGGATGCATAGAAAAGACACCCCTTTGTTCTATTGGAGGGAAAAACTTCTAAAACAGTTTTTAAGCGCTACGTTAATGCTAGAAAAATTAAAAGCATATTGCCAGAATCCCTGTAGCGTGCTGAACCCAGCGCACCGTTTAGCTTCACGGGAAGATCGCTGGTAGCGCAACAAATGAGTATTGGCTAGTAAAATCATGCTAGATGCGTTGTGTTTGGTATCTATGTAAATGTAAAATCGAGATATAAAATATGACGCTAATATCTTTCACCTGTGTGGCCCAGGGGCAAAGATATGTGGAAAGCTAGAATTAAAGAACTTTGTGACAATCTCGGCACAGCCCACAAGAGACTGTAAAGGTGGTGTCACATATAGCGACGCAGCATGACCAGCGATCAGACCTTATCAGGATCGCTGCAGCGTCGTTACATGGTTGCTGGTGAGCTGTCAAACAGGCAGATCTCACCAGCGACCAGTGACCAGCCCCCAGCTAGCAGCGACTCGTGGAAGCGTAACTAAGGTAAATATCAAGTAACCAAGGAAAGCACTTCTCTTGGTTACCCGATATTTACCTTAGTTACTAGGGTCCGCCGCTCTCACGCTGCCAGTGCCGGCTCCCTGTTCCCTGCACTCCTAGCCAGAGTACACATCGGGTTAATTACCCGATGTGTACTCCAGCTACGTATGCAGGGAGCCGGCACTCGGCACTCGGTACCCTTAATGATCGCACTCCAATAATTCTATGCAATAATAATTACGCTGCCACCACCCAGATTTTCGGGATAGCTGGGGACCCGTTTCAGATAGCATAAGGCCCTTCGGCTTTTTGGATTTGTATATAAAGCATGAGGAAAGAAACTATTACATTTTATATATTTAATCCGAAAATAGGCAGTGTTTAAAAAATATACAAGAATTTACAAAAGGGAACAATACAAATACAGTATAGACAGTTACATAAAAATAAAAGTTATAAACGTGAAACTTACTAAACTCGTGCCATAGATGTGACGTCTGAATTTAGGGAGGGAGGGAGTCCAAGTATAGAAGATGGTAGAAACGGCCAGCATCACCCCTTACTGATGCCCTCCAATACTGACTCCCTCCATCAAGTACCTAGTCGCTTTTATGCCCTTAGGTAACCCCCCTCTCTGTGACCTCATTTTAAGGTGGTGTCACACATAGCGACGATGACAACGATGTCGCTGCTACGTCACCATTTTCTGTGACGTTGTAGCGACGTCCCGTCGCTGTTGCTGTGTGTGATATCCAGCAACGACCTGGCCCCTGCTGTGAGGTCGCCGGTCGTTGTTGAATGTCCAGCTTCATTTTTTGGTCGTCGCTCTCCCGCTGTGATGCACACATCGCAGTGTGTGACAGCGAGAGAGCGACGAAATGAAGCGAGCAGGGAGCAGGAGCCAGCGTCTGGCAGATGCGGTAAGCTGTAACCAGGGTAAACATCGGGTAATCAAGGGAAGACCTTTCCCTGGTTACCCGATATTTACCTTCGTTACCAGCATCCGCCACTCTCGCTGCCAGTGCCGGCTACCTGCTCTCTGCAAATGTAGCTGCAGTACACATCAGGTAATTAACCCGATGTGTACTGTAGCTAGGAGTGCAGGGAGCCATCGCTAAGCAGTGTGCGTGGCTCCCTGCTCTCTGCACATGTAGCTGCAGTACACATTGGGTAATTAACCCGATATGTACTGTAGCTAGGAGTGCAGGGAGCCAGCGCTAAGCAGTGTGCCCGGCTCCCTGCTCTCTGCACGTGTAGCACAGAGACGCGTGTCGTTATGATCGCTGCTGCTTCTGCTGTGTTTGACAGCTAAGCAGCAATCATAACAGCAACTTACAAGGTCGCTGTTGCGTCACATAAAATGGTGACGTAACAGCGACGTCGTTGTCGCTGTCGCCATGTGTGAACCCAGCTTTAGTATTGACCTTTGTGGGACAACACTACTGTGGCAACCAGACCACTGTGGTGCCACATAGGATATAAAAAACTGATCTGGAGAGTATAACATTACAAAACGATCTGGATAAGATGTCGGAATAGGTAGCGTGACAAATGAGATTTAATGTTGATAAATGTAAAGGATTTAGGACTGAGTAACCCTATTGCTGCATATACATTAAATGGAAGTAAACTCGGACTACAGAACAGGAGAAAAACTTCAGAATTCTGGTTATAAGTAAGCTGAGAAGCAGCACTCAATGTCAAGCAGCAGCTGTAAAAGCAAAGCTGTTAGGGTGTATAGAAAGAGAGAATAGATCCCATGATCCCAACCTTTTGTTACCCCTTGATAAATCACTTGTAAGGCCACATCTGGAATATGGGATCCAGTTTTGGGCTGCACTTTTTAAAAAGGACATTCAGAAGTAAGAGTCAGTTTAAAGGCGGGTAACTAGACTACTACAAGGAATGGAAGGCCTCATACGATGAGAGGTTGGAAAAGTTGGAATTGTTTAGCTTAGAAAAAAGATGTCTCAGAGGAGATCTCATTTATATGCATAAATACATGTGTGGTCTTAGAAATGAGTGACACATGACTTATTCCTTCCAGAGACAATACTAAGGACCAGGAGGCACTCACTATGAGTGGAAGAAAGGCAATACAGACAGCTAAATAGGAAAGGGTTCTTTACAGACAGAGAAGTCAGACTGTAGAATTCCCTACCTTAACAGGTAGTAATGGCAGACACTATAACAGGGGTGGGGAACCTCCGGCCCGCGGGCCGTATACGGCCCGTGACGACTTTTTATGCGGCCCCCGGGCACATTCCCGGGGACCATTGTGCTTTGGTGGCAGCCGCGCTTTTCCCGGCTGCCGGCCCTTTAAATCCCACAGCCTGATGCCCTGTGGGTAGATGCTAGAATGTACGGGCTCTCTCCAGATCCTGACTTCCAGGACCTGACTGCAGCCCATACATTCTAGGCTTATCCCCGGCCTGTGTGCTCTGGTGGGCGGGTAAGCAGCAAGCTGCGATAAAGTCACACACAAGAGCTGCAGCAGGTTTACCAGCCTCCCGGACCTGCTGTGTGTGTGTGACTCTCCCTCCCCCTCACTGCGAGTACTCAACCCATCGCTGCCCCCCCCCCGCTCAGTGCTGTGTACACCCTCGTACTGTGTGTACCCCCCAATGCTGTATGTACCCCCCAATGCTGTGTGTACCCCCTCGTGCTGTGTACCCCCTCGTGCTGTATGTACCCCTCAATGCTGTGTGTACCCCCTTGTGCTGTATGTACCCCCTAGTGCAGTGTGTACCCCCTAGTACAGTGTGTACCCCCTAGTACAGTGAGTACCCCCTAATGCTGTGTGTACCCCCTAATGCTGTGTGTACCCCTTAATGCTGTGTGTACCCCTTAATGCTGTGTGTACCCCCTCATGCTGTGTACCCCCTCGTGCTGTGTACCCCCTCATGCTGTGTGTACCCCCTCGTGCTGTGTGTACCCCCTCGTGCTGTGTGTACCCCCTCGTGCTGTGTGTACCCCCTCATGCTGTGTACCTCCTAGTACAGTGTGTACCCCCCAGTGCTGTGTGTACCCCCAGGTGCTGTGTGTACCCCCTAGTGCTGTGTGTACCCCCTAGTGCTGTGTACACCCCAGTGCTGTGTGTACCCCCTCGTGCTATGTGCCCCCTAGTGCAGTGTGTACCACCTAGTGCAGCGAGTACCCCCTAGTACAGTGAGTACCCCCTAATGCTGTGTGTACCCCTTAATGCTGTGTGTACCCCCTAATGCTGTGTACCCCTTAATGCTGTGTGTACCACCTCGTGCTGTGTACCCCCTCGTGCTGTGTACCCCCTCGTGCTGTGTACCCCCTCGTGCTGTGTGTACCCCCTCATGCTGTGTACCTCCTAGTACAGTGTGTACCCCCCAGTGCTGTGTACCCCCAGGTGCTGTGTGTACCCCCTAGTGCTGTGTGTACCCCCTAATGCTGTGTCCACCCCAGTGCTGTGTACCCCCTCAGCGCGGTGTAACCCCTCACTGCTGTCCGTGCCCCCCCTAGTGCTGTCTGTACCCCCTGGGTGATGTCTATGCCCCCCCACCAGTGCTGTCCGCACCACCTAATGCTGTCCATGCTGCCACCAGTGCTGTCCATGCCACGGTGAGTGCTGCCTGTGTCCCCCTTATGCTGTCCATGCTCCCCAGTGCTGTGTGCCACCCCTCAGTGCTCTTAACTCGCTACTGCTGTCTGTACCCTCCCACTGCTTTCTATGCTCCCCAGTCCGTGCTCTCCTATTGATGTCTATGTTCCCCCAGACCTGTCTGTCTCCCTAATGCTGCCACCCAGTGCAGTCCGTGCTGCCACCCAGTGCAGTGCGTGCTGCCACCCAGTGCAGTGCGTGCTGCCACCCAGTGCAGTGCGTGTCCCCAGTCATGTCTGTGCCACCGCCAGGGCTGTCCATGCCCCCTACTGATGTATATGCCCCAGCTCCTCCTGTGATGTATATGCCCCAGCCCCTCCTGTGATGTATATGCCCCAGCCCCTTCTGTGATGTATATGCCTCAGCCCCTCCTGTGATGTATATGCCCCAGCCCCTCCTGTGATGTATATGCCCCAGCCCCTCCTGTGATGTATATGCCCCAGCCCCTCCTGTGATGTATATGCCCCAGCCCCTCCTGTGATGTGTACTCCCAGTGTCTCCTGTAATTTATGCTCCCTGGCCCCTCCTGTGATGTGTATGCCCCCAGCATCTCCAGACAGAGACAAACCTGGAAAAGCAGCTGTGAGAAACAAGATGATCAATATCACCGAACATTACAATCGCACCAAAGAGAAGCAGCTCCGGCCACCACAATAGGGGTGAGTTAATCGTTTGACCAAATATAGCAGGGTTATTTTTCAGGTTGATAATGTTGTGCGGCCCCCAAAGGTTAGTAGGAAATTCCAAATGGCCCCCGGCAGTAAAAAGGTTCCCCACCCCTGCACTATAACAATGTTCAAGAAAGGGCTGGATGATTTCCTCAGTACACATAACAAAATGTAGAATTGGTGGAGGAAGGCTGAACTAGATGGACCAAGGTCTTTTTTCAACCTATGTAACTAATCCTGAAGGTTCTGTGGACTCCTTCTGTGAACTCTGAGCTTTAGTTCCTTCCATAAATTTTCCATTGGATTCAGGTCAGGTGACTGGCTGTACCATTCTAGCTGCCATATTTTCTTTCTCGGAAACCAACTAAGAATTTCCTTGGCTGTGTGTTTGGGATTATTGTATTGCTGAAATATCCACCCTTGTTTCACCTTCACCAGCCTGGTAGATGGCAGTAGATATTTATGAAGAATGTCTCAGTACATTTGTCCATTTATTCTTTCTTCAATTGCATGAACTTTGCCAATGCATTGTGCTAAAAAACAGCCCCCCACCTATAAACTTTACTGTTGGTATGGTGGTTTTGGGTTGGAAGTCTTTGGAACCCAGAGTAAAATTTTGGTCTCATCTCACCAGACTATATTCTCCCAGTATTTCACAGGCTTATCTAAATATTGTTGGTAAAATGTTAAACACTCTTGAATATGCTTTTTTTTTCAGCAATGGAGTCTTGCGTAGTGAGCGTGCATACAGGCTATGGAGGTTGAGTGCATTACTTATTGTTTTCTATGAAACAATTATACCTGCTGATTCCAGGTTTTTCTGCACAATGCTGTGGATAAACAAGCGTAATGGGGTCTTGCCCAATATAGAAGGAAATGCTATAAGAGCTAATCGCTCATCTTGTCGGGTGTGTCACACACAACTAGTGGTAAATACTATATACAGCTTCCGCAAGGTCCACAAGCCCTAAGGCCACAGGCAATAAACTGGAACCTGGAGTAAAACGTACATAAATCTACTCTGCTCTAGAAAGATAAAGAGTCCGCAGTTATGCAAATCGTATAAAATCGTACACTTCAATTCTTTGTGACCACCCAAATACACAGGCAGCAGGCAATAAAGGGGAATAATGACAGTGTAGGATCTGTCACTATTTGGCAGATTGCAAACTTTTCTTCCCAAGTCGGAAAAGCTTGTTTAACTACTGCAATCGTCATCATTTTTTTCATAAACAGTAATATATTTGCCTAAATTGGATATATAGGAAACAGAAGATTATCAACGCCATTCCCGTGAGAAATGTGTAAATCATTATCTGTTGTTGTGACAAGTAATCATCTGATAGTCATTAAATTGTAATTTGACTACTTCGCTGTCTTAACTCCCTGGCCATCAGACTACTATTTGGTATTCATTTAACTATGGTATTTTGGAGTTTGTCTGTCCCCGGAGAGGTCATATGTTAAAGTTTGGAATGCCATTTAGCTGTAGCTCAGATATTTATATGTAAACAATGACACTTCAGCCTATAATTGGAAACAAGATCTATACATAATGTATGAATAACTGTATATCTATAGCGGGTGAATTAAGTATTGAGCGCGTCACCAATTTTCTAAGTAAATGTATTTTTAAAGGTGCGATTGATGTGAATATCATCAGATGTCAATAACTACTCATCTAAAAAGAAATCTAAAACAAAATCAAACCATAGATTATAAATTTAGTGATGTATAACAATGATAAAGGACACAGGAAAAAAGTATTGAATACATGAAGAAAGACAGGTGCAAAAATCCATAGAAACTTGCGACACTAGCTGAAATAAATCAGTAGTTAGAAAGCAATCCCGCCACATAGTCAAACATATTAGCTGGTTTAACTGATTGCCAATAAAAAGGTGTCTCAATTTCAAATTGCTAAACAAGAAACATCTCATGATGGGTAAAACCAGTAAACTGTCTCAAGAGCTTTGCAACCTTATTGCGACAAAACTGATGGTACTGGTTACAGAAGAATTTCTAATCTACTCAAGGTTCCAGTTAGCATAATCTAGAAGTGACAATTACCGTATTTTTCAGACCATAAGACGCACTTTTTTTCCCCCAAATGTTGGGGGAAAGTGGGGGGTGCATCTTATGGTCTGAATGTGGCTGCGGGGAATGTGGGTGCTGCGGTGGAGCGGGTCATCGGGGGCACGAGCAGGCTGTAGCAGTGTACAGTACTCACTGCTCCCCTGCAGCATCGCTCGTCCTCCCGTCTGTGTCAGCGGCAGCGCCGCTGATTGGAGCCGCCCCATTACCCTGCTGGATCTTGATCATCTCCTGTGTTTGTGCCGGCGGCTGAGTGGAGACTAGCGGCGCGCACAGCGATGACGTCATCGCTGTGCGCACGTGTCCACACGCAGCCGCCGGGACACTGGCACAGACAGAGGAGATGATCGCGATCCAGCAGGGTAATGGGGACGGCTCCAATCAGCGGTGCTTCCGCTGACACAGACGGGAGGACGAGCGATGCTGCAGGGAGTGAGGTAAAGTGAGGTGAGTATGAACGTTTATTTTTTTTTATGTGCCACAGGATGCGGCCATACACCAGGATGGGGGCATATTATGAGCCAGATGGGGGCATATTATGAGCCAGATGGGGGCATATTATGAGCCAGATGGGGGCATATTATGAACCAGATGGGGGCATATTATGAGCCAGATGGGGCCATATGCCATGATGGGTTATATAGCAGGATGCGGCCACATGCCAGTATATAGCAGGATGCAGCCATATGGCAGGATTACGGTATATAGCAGGATGAGGGACATATTATGAGCCAGATGGGGGCATATTATGAGCTGGATGGGGGCATATTATGAGCTGGATGGGGGCATATTATGAGCCGGATGGGGGCATATTATGAGCAGGATGGGGGCATATTATGAGCCGGATGGGGGCATATTATGAACCAGATGGGGGCATATTATGAACCAGATGGGGGCATATTATGAGCCAGATGGGGCCATATGCCATGTTGGGTTATATAGCAGGATGCGGCCACATGCCAGTATATAGCAGGATGCGGCCATAAGCAGGATTACGGTATATAGCAGGATGAGGGACATATACTGTATATACCAGGCAGGGAGGATCATTACCAGGATGCGGCACCTTAGTAGAGAATTTGGGGACATTACCCCCATAACAGTGTTAGCAGCAGATCCTCGCCCCATGACAGTGTGTCATGACCACATTTTTTGCTTAAAATTTTATTTTCCTATTTTCCTCCTCTAAAACCAGGGTGCGTCTTATAGTCCGGTGCGTCTTATAGTCCGAAAAATACGGTATATAATTTTACAATAAATTGGCCAAGATCAGATACATCAGCAAGATTTCAGACGGAGGAGTGAAAAGAATTACCAGAAGAGTTGTTCAAGAGCTAAGAACCACCTGTGGAAAGCTACAGAAAGACCTGGAATCAGCAGGTACAATCGTTTCAAAGAAAACTTTAAGAAATGCACTTAAAATCAACGGCCTACATGTACTCTCACCATTCAAGACTTCATTGCTGAACAAAAATCAAGTTCAAGCATGTTTAAACTTTGCTCAACAACATTTAGAAAAGTATGGGAAATACTTGGAGAATATAGTCTGGTGAAATACACCAATATTGAACGCTTTGGGTGCCATAATACATACCATGTTGGGAGACCAATAGGCATTGCATATTACCCCCAAAATACCATGCCAACAGAGAAGTTTGGAGGTGGAAACTTCATAGTGTGAGGCTGTTTTTCAGCATACAGCACTGACAAACTTCATATTATTGAAGAAAGAATGAGAGGACAAAAGTACCTAGACATTCTTCCTCAATTAGTTTCAGAGAAAGAAAATAAAGCTGATAGAATGGTCCATACAATCACCTGACCTGTGTCCAATAGAAAATTTATAGAAGGAACTAAAGCTTAGAATTCATAGAAGGAGTCCATAGGACCTTCAGGATTTGAAGAGTGTTTGTCTGGAAGAATGAACCAAAATCACACCTGAGCAATGCATGCAACTAGTTTCTCCATACAAAAGGTGCCTTGAAGCTGTCATCACCAACAAAGGCTTTTTACGAAGTATTAACCCCCTAACGACCCTTGACGCTCTTCTCACCTATAAAAAAGTGGAAATTGGATGGTGACACTAAAATAATTTTTGTCAACATTTGATGGGGAAATATGCCTTGTCATCTTAAAAAATTAATACAGGATAATTCTGGTGTACTCCGCTCTGCTGTACAAAGAATCACTCCAAGTAATAAAGCAATGTGGGTGGTTTATTCTACGCGTTTCGAAGAGATATCCCCTCTTCTTCCTCAGGAAAATCCTGAGTGGTGGATTTTCCTGAGGAAGAAGATGGGATATCTCTTCGAAACGCATAGAATAAATCACCCCTATTGTTTTATTACATGGAATGATTTTTTTGTACAAGAGCGCGGAGCATACCACAATTATCCTGGTTTTGTTTTGCTTCTGCCTTTGGCACGTGGGATCGGCTGCAGCTGTTATACGTTTCTATATGGGTTGAGAGACACATAACTAATCTAGGTGAGCGGTTTTCCTTTAAAAAGTCAGCATATTATACATTGGTAAGACCCTATTGCGCTCCTTATATCCATTCCACAGCTTGTTTCCTATCTTAAAAATTGTAAGACATGACATTTGATTCCATAACCATAACAGCACATGATTGAATACATTGATCACCTCCTTATGTAGAAGAACGAACAGTCCAGGGCAGAACACATCCGTTTATGATAAGACAAGAAGGCATTATGAATATACTGTTAGCAATGTGTAAAACGACTACATAGATAGGACATGTGTAATGGAAGTAGAAGGAAATGAATATTACCTTCACTAATAGTAGAACAGCTGGAAACATGATAAACACCCATAAAGTTTCTGGGCTTGCTTAAAACTTTCAGGGTGAGAGCTTTAGTCTGATCGGCTCACAGAACACATTCCATAGTGTGGAGGCTCGGAGACAGATGTGAGTCAGAAAATGATAGGGCTAGGTCATTGGTAATTTTAAGTATGAAAATAAAACCTTTGGACTATAGATGTATAAAGGTATAGAAATGTTGGTGGTTTTGTAGCAGACAAGATTGTACAAGGTATAATATTTAAAGCCTGAAGGACGTGTCACCTTTATATATGCTCCTAAAACAACAGCCTTCTGTATTAAGACAGATTAAAGCATTGGCAGCACAAAGAGGCATCAGGTGTGCGAGCGTTAATGGAACACGTGAACGCCATCTTTACCAGATTAAGTTTCAGGTAGAGGAAAGAAAAGACTGAGTCAATGTAAAAAATATGATGTGTTTTACGTGTACGACTTATCCATAAAGTCAACCTAAAAGGCTTATGTTATGTCAAGCTTTTGGTGACCACTTATCACAGAGATAAGTGACCCATGGGACAACTGTTCTTCCATGTGTACATTGACAGAGGCTGCATTAACATAAACACTGTTTTATGCAAGGTTTTAGAGCATTGGTCAGCGATATGAGCAGTATACCAATGATACACTATGGAATAATCAAGGTTTCAGCCATAATCTGATGTTAAGCCATTCAGTATGACCTCAAAGTATCAATCTTGTCAAATGTCAGAACTAACATTGAAAGAGAGAAATATAGAAAAATGTCCAGAGACAATAATTAGCGCTTAACCCAATACCCAATGCCTGCAGCTAGGTTAGACAAATATCCCCCTTTTATTTGCCTAGAATCAAAAAGAATTTTTATAGGAGATTTACTAGGAGATAAAATCTCAAAACCAGCGCTGACAATGGGTTAATTTATTGTTTTATTAAAGGTTATCCTTGTTTCAAACAAACATACCAACTGACATAACATATAACATATAACAAATAACAATTAGCCACAGTAGATTGAAGCAGTTGTTTGACAGATTAAATGATCGTAGTGCCCCGGCCGGTGGCAATATACGATCATATACTTGTAGCAAAAAGGAATATAAACCATTCAAAGTGCACAATCCAGTAGCACTACATGAGCAATGAGACCAAGAGATTGGAGACAGGCTGAAGAAAAATAGGTATAAGGGCCTATAAGAGTTTATAATATAAGCCAAATCTTCCACCATTCTGGGTACCTGTAAATATATTTAGCAGCGATGTAGGAGCGCACCGGCTCAAGAGGGTTCCAAATAGAGGTTACCTGAGTCCAGTCCCCGGCACCAAGCTCCCGTAGGATTATTCCTGCACGGTGCTTCTAGATGCCTGGAAACAATTCAGCGCAGGGCTTCCCCGTGTATGCTCCCAGTGCAGGAGGAACAAAGCCGACATGCACTGTATAGTGCCGGCTTCCAGGAAAGAGTAATTTCAAACAGGCGTATAGCTTCTCCAACTTCTCCAGTGGCAGCCCAGGCGTATACCGCATGCACGGCTGGTTAAATCCACAGGAGGGAGGAATCCGCCAGGAAGATCTTTACCACACAGGGTAAGCTGAGCAAAGTCCAAATCCGACGTGCGTTTCGGGGGCGTTACCGGTCCCCTTCCTCAAGGATAGCTCAGCTGTTAATTTTGGTGCTATTTATACACCAGTCCAGTAAGAGTTAATTGCTGCAAGGCATCATCACAAAGTAAAAAATGCTTAAAATAAGAACCGCATGTAATGTATTGTAATATAATATAAATTGGTGCAGAGGTATCCCGGAATAAATGAATACTGCAACATCATTCAAAAATCCTAATGTTAAGTTAATTTTAGAATAAAAACATGCAAACATACATATCAATATGCGTATATATTTCTATACAGAAATTTGAAATCGTTCTCCCAACATATCTTTTTTGACAGGGGCACTGAATGCAGTATATAACTCCCTTTGTTTGACAGGTAATTAAATCCTTAACAATAATTTCCTCCTGTCCTTGTGAAAAAATGTTTTGTGTGAAATTTTTTATATTCCTGCATACAATACATTTCTTACATGGAAAGTATCCATTCAGGCCAAACAAACCTCCTTTCTTAGATAATATGGTTCTTTTTATAGATGGTGCCACCATATTACCAATATTATTAGCCTTCCTATACACGAATTTTGGATTAACAGGCAAGAGGTCCCCTATTGTATGCAGGAATATAAAAAATTTCACACGAAATTTTTTTTCGCAAGGACAGGAGGAAATTATTATTAAGGATTTAATTACCTGTCAAACAAAGGGAGTTATATACTGCATTCAGTGCCCCTGTCAAAAAAGATATGTTGGGAGAACGATAAGACCCCTATGTAAAAGGGTGGGGGAACACATTAGAAGCATTAATAACAAATGTACCAAACACCCATTGTCTAAGCACTATTTGTTAAAACATGGAGGATCCTTTAAGGGGTCCCAAGTTTGGGGTATTCAAAAGGTAATAAGGGACTGGAGGGGGGGTGATTTCATTAAGAAGATGTCCCGAATTGAAAGTAAATGGATCTTTGAATTAAATACATTAAAGCCGAATGGACTTAATAGTGATATTGAATTGTTTGCTTTCAATTAAATTTAATAATTCTTGACTTTTATATAGTTCTTGATGTATGGAGGGTGCGATGAAATGTAATAATGAGGCTGTATGTGTGCATGTATGTGTGTATTTACATATGCATGCATATATGTACATATACATAGATATAACAATATATCAACCTAAAAATAAAAATAAAAATACAATTATTGGAAGTATACATTTATTCACCCTTTAGTTTTATATATAATTTTAATGCTCGAAGAAATGTTGAAAATACTATTGCATAATTTTACCATACCTTTTATACACTTTTTATATAGTTATATATATGGAAAAAAATGTTATCAAAATTTTTTTTATCGTGCTCCTAAATATTTATTCATTTCAAATTTCTGTATAGAAATATATACGCATATTGATATGTATGTTTGCATGTTTTTATTCTAAAATTAACTTAACATTAGGGTTTTTGAATGATGTTGCAGTATTCATTTATTCCGGGATACCTCTGCACCAATTTATATTATATTACAATACATTACATGCGGTTCTTATTTTAAGCATTTTTTACTTTGTGATGATGCCTTGCAGCAATTAACTCTTACTGGACTGGTGTATAAATAGCACCAAAATTAACAGCTGAGCTATCCTTGAGGAAGGGGACCGGTAACGCCCCCGAAACGCGCGTCGGATTTGGACTTTGCTCAGCTTACCCTGTGTGGTAAAGATCTTCCTGGCGGCTTCCTCCCTCCTGTGGATTTAACCAGCCGTGCATGCGGTATACGCCTGGGCTGCCACTGGAGAAGTTGGAGAAGCTATACGCCTGTTTGAAATTACTCTTTCCTGGAAGCCGGCACTATACAGTGCATGTCGGCTTTGTTCCTCCTGCACTGGGAGCATATACGGGGAAGCCCTGCGCTGAATTGTTTCCAGACATCTAGAAGCACCGTGCAGGAATAATCCTACGGGAGCTTGGTGCCGGGGACTGGACTCAGGTAACCTCTATTTGGAAACCTCTTGAGCCGGTGCGCTCCTACATCGCTGCTAAATATATTTACAGGTACCCAGAACGGTAGAAGATTTGGCTTATATTATAAACTCTTATAGGCCCTTATACCTATTTTTTCTTTAGCCTGTCTCCAATCTCTTGGTCTCATTGCTCATGTAGTGCTACTGGATTGTGCACTTTGAATGGTTTATATTCCTTTTTGCTACAAGTATATGATCGTATATTGCCACCGGCCGGGGCACTACGATCATTTAATCTGTCAAACAACTGCTTCAATCTACTGTGGCTAATTGTTATTTGTTATATGTTATATGTTATGTCAGTTGGTATGTTTGTTTGAAACAAGGATAACCTTTAATAAAACAATAAATTAACCCATTGTCAGCGCTGGTTTTGAGATTTTATCTCCTAGTAAATCTCCTATAAAAATTCTTTTTAATATTGAAAGAGGTATTCCCATCTTAGACATTTATGACATATCAATAGTATAAGTGGTAGGTAAAGGTCCCACCTCTGAAAGATCTGCAGATCGCTGTCAGAGAAAGAATGGAAAGTTGACCATGCTCTCTCCATTTCTTTCAATATGAGTCATTTAAATAGCCAAGCCCTCATCTTATAAGAAGTGAATAGACTGGCTAGTGGTCTGGAGGTAGGGTCCTGGATTTGACGTAAAAGCGATGCAGTTTTGATGCGATAATGATGCATTTTTTTTACCAGAAGTTACTGATTTGGTGCAAGAATTTTCTGTAGGAATTTCAGCACTAAATCTACATCTCCTGGCAAAAATATCGCATCAAAACCGTATCGTGTTTTGACTAGATTTTTTTGCCAGGAAATGCAGATCTGTGGCAGAAATTTGGTGTTAAAGTTTCAACACCAAAATCTGCATCTCCTGGAAAAAAAACGCACAAATATGGTTTTTAGAACCGTTTCGGTGGGGTATTCTGCTAGGAGATGCAAATTTGGTGCTTAAATATATGCACTAGATTTCTGCCCAAATTTTGAATCTCTTGGTAGAAACAGCACCAAAGAGGTGTCAAAACCGTTTCTGTAGGGTGTTTTTTGCCAACAGATGCAAATTTAGTCCAGAAAAGTATACACCAAATTCCTGCACCAAATCTGCATCTTCTGGCATACAAAAACATCAAAACCACATTGTGTTTAGGCACATTTCTTATCAGAAGATGCAGATTTGCTGCAGGAATTTGGTGCATAAATTTCAGCACCAAGTCTGTCTCTCCTGACAAAATATCACAGGTGGGGAACCTTGGGAACCTGCAGCTGTGACTGCAGATAAACTGAGTGATGTCACCACTCACAGCTGCAGCTCATTCATTCTTTGTCTGAAGCTGCAAGCTGCAGTCATGTTCTGTAAAGTGCCCGCGTGTTGTGACTTAAGTCTTTAGCAGAACCGGGATCATTGTAGTACCTCGTGTGGATTATATCGGAACTGGGTGTTTGGGGTTAACAAACTAGAGAAAAAGGGTGGGTTTTTTTGTATTTTCTTTCAAATAAAAGATTTTTTTGGTGTTTGTTTTTATTTCTTTTCACTTACAGAATTAGTAATGGGGGTGGGTCTCAGATGCCTTCAATTACTAATCTAGGACTTAGTGGCAGCTGTGAGCTATCATCAACCCCTTATAATACACCAATTGCCACCGCACTAGGGCAATCGAGATGAGTAGGGTAACGTGCCGGAATTGTCACATCAAATGGATGCAACATATCTGAGCGGCTGCAGGCTGCTATATTTAGGCTGGTAGGGCCCAATAACCATAGGCCTATACAGCCTGAGAATACCACCCCATAGCTGTCAGCTTTATCTTGGCTGGGTATCAAAATTGTGGGAGACCAAAAGCAGGTTTTTTAAATAATAATTTAAATAAAATCAGCATAGTGTCCCTCTTATTTTAATACAAGGACAAGATAAGCAAATGGCTGGGTGCTGCAGCCTGTAGCCGTCAGCTTTATCTGCACTGGGTATCACAATATGGGAGACCCAACACCAATTTATTTATTTTTACACCACTATAAGGATGCAGATAGCATGTGTAATTCCAACCAATCATGCTGTCACAGAGAAAGGGGCATGGTCTGACTGTAATCAATAACAGACTCCAGGACTGATGGTGGGTGAGGGAAGCAGTGAATATGTATGAGGGTTAATGAGCAGACCCAAAAGTAGTAAGGAAAGGGAATTCTGGTGCTGTGGAGTATATCAGTCACCACTCAGGATAAATTTCCAACTTGTTTATTGCTGTTCATTAAAAAGTGAAGCATGTACAAAATCTTCATACAAAAAACTTCCAGCGTGTAGAAAAAAATGTTGACAGTGCTACGTGTTTCGGCTACATATTGTAGCCTTTGTCAAGTGATGCTATCAAGTCTGTGAGACACTTATAAATCCTACTAGTGAGAAAAACTCCTGTTGTAGCAGGTGTTTTTCCAAACTAATCAGTTAGTAACATTAACCACTTAAGCGTAGTCATAGGATGGATCCGATATAATGCATAATACTTGAAAAAATAAATGAAATAAATAAAACTGTCACTTAAAAACCAAAATCAATGTTCCAAGCCCCACTCCTGTAAAAAAAAGTGTCTGATGTAGAAACATTAGTTTTGAGCGGACCCGGATCGGCAAAATCCGGATCCGCACGGTTTGAGCGGCAGATCCGAGTCCGATCCGAGTCTCTCTCTCTCTCCATATATGGGGCCGAACTCCGGATCGGATCCGGACTTCTTTCTCAACCCGCCGGGTAGCCGCTGGACCCGGATTTTTCACTATCCGCTCAACTTTAATAAACATAATTGTTATAGAATGCAGAAAAAAAGTATTTTAGTGGTACTTTGTTGTCATAAAAATAAATGCAACTGTAGGAAAAACAGGCACTTTTATATATATATATATATATATATATATATATATATATATATATCCTATTTTCCCACTCATACTGAGTAAAATTGAATAAATATTAAATGCAATTGAAGCCCCAGGTATCATGAAAAAGAAATGCTAAAATTACTTTAATATCTGAATGAGAAAAAAAATACAGGTCTTTAAACCACATTTGAAACTGTGCTTAGTCCCTAACAGGAGGAAATGAATGGTACAATTTGTTACACAATTTTTCCTGAGCAGGACAATACCCCAAATATAGTTGAAAACTACTTTTGAGGCTCAGTGCACAGCTCAGAATGGAAGGGCCACCCTAGATTTTGCTGGAATGGTATGAGGATGTCATGTCCCTGAGGTACTAAAAAAGCAGATCCCCCATAAGTGATCTTATTTTAAAAAAAAACACCTCTCACTCAATTCATCTAGGAGTGCAGGAATCATATTGAATCATATTGACACCACAAGTGTGTCACAGAATTTTATACCATTGGATGGAGAACAAAAAATAATTACAGTTACCACAAAAATCTAGTTTTAGCTCCATATTTTACATTTTCACATGAAAAAATGGGTAACAATGGTACCGAAATTTGTCACAATTTCTGCTTAGCGTGGGAATAGCCCATATGTGGTTTACAGTACTGCTTAGCCACATGGCGAGACTAGTGAGGGAGGGAATGAGCGCTATTTGACCATTGGAGCCAGATTTTCTTAGAAAAGTTTGTGGATTCCATATACAGAGCTCTTAAGTGCCAGAAGTGCAGAATAAGCCCCTCAAGCGTCCCCATTTTGGAAATGATACAGTATCTGTCTGTGAATTTATTTACAGGTGTAGTGATTATTTTGACTCCATTGGTGTTTTCAAGAAAAACAATGCAATGGATGTGGCTGAGTGAAAATTGCAAATCTGTCATTGAATTGCCTGTTCATTGTACTGGCCATAGACTGTGCCAGGCTCGTGCTTTGTAGACTGACACCTGGTAAATTAAGTGGGCTCTCCTCAATACAGAAATGTGAAATATGTGGATGCTCAATGTGGCTTAGGCACACTTTGGGCTTTAGGAGGGACGACTGCATTTAGATTTGAGAGTGCAAATTTTGCTGGATTTCTTTTCTTTTGGGGAAAGGAGAGCGAGGGGGAAGCCATGGGGTTTATTTCAGACAGAGACTTTCTCTTTACAATTACCACATTTAATTTTTTTTTATGTTTTGCCTCATTCACATAATAAAAAGGATTTTCTAGAAAAAAAAATGGTTTTGCATTGCTATATTCTGACAGGTATTTTTTTTTTATTTTTCCACTGATGGAGCGGTTTGGTTGCTTGTTTTTTTTTTTGCTGGATATGCCTTTTCAGAGATTACATATTAATTTACATTTAACTTTTTAATCATATTTTATTACACATTTTTTCTGTCAGTTTGATGAAAAAGTATAAATTTTTACAGTTTTTATATGGTGCACTGCTCACTGAATGTGTTAACTAGTTTAAAAGATGTAAAGATCAGGTAGTTACAGATGTAGCGATACCAAGTAAGTGTACTTTTTGTATTATTGTTGTTATTGGATAAATATTTGTATTTAGTACGTAATTTGTTTCTTTTTTTGTTTGTTTTTTAATACATTTACATTTATTTTAAAACAATTTAATTACCGTATTTTTCGGACTATAAGACGCACTTGACCATAAGACGCACCCTGGTTTTAGAGGAGGAAAATAGGAAAATAAAATTTTAACCAAAAAATATGGTCATGACACACTGTTATGGGGCGAGGATCTGCTGCTGACACTGTTATGGGGGTAATGTCCCCAAATTCTCTACTAAGGTACCCCATTCTGATAAGGATCCTCCTGCCTTGTATATGATCCTGCTGATATACCCCCCATCCTGCTAATAATATACCCCCCATCCATCCTGCTCATGATATACCCCCATCCATCCTGCTCATGATATGCCCCCATCCATCCTGCTCATGATATGCCCCCATCCATCCTGCTCATGAAATGCCCCCATCCATCCTGCTCATGAAATGCCCCCATCCATCCTGCTCATGAAATGCCCCCATCCATCCTGCTCATGATATGCCCCCATCCATCCTGCTCATGAAATGCCCCCATCCATCCTGCTCATGAAATGCCCCCATCCATCCTGCTCATGAAATGCCCCCATCCATCCTGCTCATGAAATGCCCCCATCCTGGTAAATGGTGTGTATCCTGTGGCACAGGAAAAAAAAAATAAACGTTTATACTTACCCTTCCTCACTCCCTGAAGCACCGATCTCTGTCTCAGCTGCAGCGCCGCTGTGTGGAGCCGTCACCGGTGTCTGCAGCATCGCGTCTTCCTGTCTGTGCCGGCGGTAAGCTGATCGATTCTGGTGGATACTAGCGGCGCGCACAGCGATGACGTCATCGCGGTGCGTGCCGCTAGTGTCCAGATCAGCTGACCGCCGGCACAGACAGGAAGACGCGATGCTGCAGGGGGGCGGCTCCACACACGGTGACGGGTGAGTACACTGATTCACTGCACCCCGCGCTGATAATGATGCACGGGGGGCAGTGAATACAGCCGCACATGATCACTCCAGGCTGTAGTTGCCAGGGGTGATCACGGCTGCTAATTATGCACGCACCCCCCCCGCCCATCACCCCGCCCTCCTGTCAGCGCCAGTTTCGCTGAGAGATGATGGGCGGGAGGATGGGCGTGCATATGTAATGAGCAGGCCCACGTGGTCACGGCAGGCTGTTACAGCCTGCTCGTGCCGCCGATGACCCGCTGCACCGCGGCACCCTCATTCCCCGCAGCCTTATAGTCAGACCATAAGATGCACCCCCCACTTTCCCCCAACATTTGGGGGGAAAAAAGTTTGTCTTATGGTCCGAAAAATACGGTACTTTTTTACTTACACCATCTATGGGACTTTAAGTTTTATTAGTCTGATCACTGGCATAATGCATTGTAATCTGCATACACTGCAATACATTACACCTGTTAGTGTTACACTGACAGAACGCCTGTTAGACCATGTTAGACCGTGCTCCTGAACAAAGGAGATTTTTGAGGACCTCATACTGCTGCCTCAATAAATTGCACTCGTTTAACATTATAATTCCTGCATCCATTCTGCAGAAATTTCATTTTCAAATGTATAATCGTCCCATTGATGGGGACAGGAAGTCTTGACTGTTGGTTTCTGAGAGTCTGAATTCTTGCTGGTTGGTAGGTGATCAAATACTTATTTCTTGCAATAAAATGCTAATTAATTATGTACAACTCATACAATGTGATTTTCTGTATTTTTTTTAATTTTTTTTTTGGGGGGGGAGTTCTGTCTGTCACAGTTGAAGTGTACCTATGATAAAAATTACAGATCGCTCTGTAATTCTTTGTAGGTGGGAAAACTTGCAAAATTGGCAGTCAATGAAATACTTAATTCCCCCACTACTCATAGATGTATACCCCCAGGGGTAAATGTTTTTCAGCCCTTACAATAAGTGCATAGTCTTTACTAATCTAGGAGACCCACTCCTTAAAAATGGGAAAAATATATTTTCTGACACCTTCCTGTATGTCTTTTCCAGGGTGTATTGCAGTCCGTCTGTTACGGGACTGCCCACTGATAGGGGATAGTAATCTATCTAGCAGTCAGGGCCCACCGTGCAGAATAATCTGCTGCTGGCGAGAGTAAAGGCCCTGTCACACACAGAGATAAATCTTTGGCAGATTTGTGGTTGCAGTGAAATCATGGACATATTGTTCCATTTGTACACAGCCACAAACCTGGCACTGATTGTCTACAATTTCACTGCAACCACAGATCTGCCGCAGATTTATCTCTGTGTGTGACAGGGCCTTACGGAAGGGTACCGTACTACCTCAGCAGTACTGCCACTGTTGCTTCACAGTGGCACTAGGACCTAAAGCGGTGCTCACTGTTAAGTCACAGTGAAACCTTAAGGAGAAATGGTAACTGAAATATAAGGATGGACCTGTAGCTCCTGCCCAATTACAGGAACTACAAAAACGTAATCGGATGGGTACCCCAACCGCGGTCCACAGACTAAAAACTCTGTTACCTCACAGAAATGTGTAGAATGAGATTGTAGCAAGTGTGTTACTGCAAATAATATGGTAGGTGGACATGTAGTGCCTGCCCAATTACAGGAACTACAAAACAAAAGCGGATGGTTGCCCCAACCACAGTCCACTAACCAACACCAGTGTTACTTCACACTGACAAGGTAGCTAATAATGTAACAGGAGTATGGATGTAAATACCCTGTGAATGCAGATGGGAAAACCGTTACAGGTCATGGAGATCCCTTATTGCTAACCTCTATACAGATCTTAGAGACAGCAGAGTATAGGGAGTGTGTAGGTGCAGACAGTACTTTCCGTATTGTCTAGGACTAGGCTCAGTGAAGCTCCTGCCTGAACTCCTTGTGCTAACCACACCTAAGGAGTCAGTGAGATCTCTATGCTAGCCGCACAGACAGATCAGAGACACTGAGGGTGGTGCATGCAATGTCCCTGCCTAACCCAGCTCCACTAAAATGAATGGAGGCGAGCACTAGCATAAACTAGTAGATGCTGAGACCCTGCCTAACCCCATCCACTAAAGTGCAAAGAAGTGGGTAATATTGGACATCACACATGATGTGTCTACCCCATGCATGTACCAAGAACATCTGAGCACCGAGAAGCGTGCTGCAGGGTCATATAAGGCAAAACACCTCCCACAAGATGGAGGCGCTCCTGGCTCAATCCACCAATCACCAGCGAGTTCGTCATCAATGACGTCAGCTGCGACCAATCAGGAAGCGACACGTCATAGTCATGTGATCTCGTGTCATCACTGATGTCAGCCGCGGCCAATCAGCAGTCAGCATGTCACGGTCATGTGATCCCGTGTCATCGATGACGTCAGTCACGATCAATCAGGAAGCGACACATCATAGTCATGTGATCTCGGATCACGACCAATAGACGATTGCCATGTGGTGAGCATGCTCAGAAGGAGCAAAAGGGGACTTAGAACAAAAAGCCTGCTTGCAAGCTCACACATGCTCAAAGCCCCACTACAGGACTTAGCCTCAGCCGCAAGAGTCTCACCGACGACCCGTAACACCGTCCTACTCATTTTTGGCATCCCTTGCAGTAGGACGCATAGACTCATAAAACCTATGCACTATCTAAACATTTTACAGAAATTTCTAATAGAAAGTGTATTGCAGTCCCTCTTCCCTATACATTTTGGCAGTTCTTCATTGTCCACATAGGCTTTATGAGTTTGCGTCCCTCCTTCATAAATTAAACAGGATGTGTTTGATCATGTCAAACATACCTCTGGCCCAGATAAGGTAGTAAAGTGTTAAAATTACATTTAATGGTGACTACCAGTTGGTGTAGTTTTATTTTCCCCTCTACTATGTCATCTACTGTAGTCATAGGTGACAGAGAAATAGGGTATGAGATGACCGGCTATTAAGGGGTGGAAGAGGCATTTTTTCTTGTTTTAATTTTGTCTTATATAAAAGTCATTATACAGGAAAGAATCTTTCTAAACTTTTTTTCCTGTAAAATCCATTTTATCTTCAGTTTTGTATGTTTTATTGTCAGTTCCAAAAAGTGATGTTATACTCTGACAACATTAACTCCTGCAGAGCCCTGGGAGTTAGAGATACATCCAGGCCTCTTCTCCATGCTGTTCCAATTCCTTTTGAGAGCTGTTTCTATCCATTTCATTGATTTTCCTTTCTCCCCAGCCCTCTTGTTCGAGTCTTCTGTAAAAATGCTGATTTCCATTACATTTGGTACTTGATTAGAGCCTTTCCAAGCAACCGACCTGTTCGACTCAAGTACCGAGCACTTGAGCATTATAGTGCTCGCTCATCACTAGCCATCACTAAAGATGAAGGAATCAATTTGTTGAGAAACTAATTTGTGTAAAATTTTAGATATGCTGGAACTTGTGAATTAGGACAACTTGTGATTTGATTAAGAAAAAATGCTTTCTGCTATTTAACACAACACAGAAGATTGTGATAGCCAAAAAGGCAATATTGGGTGGGCTTCCCCATAATATTTTACAGAAATCACATCACATGGTATAATGAACTTTATTTCCCCCGGGATCTGCCAGCTTTCAGATAAAGATGAGCATGTTCAGTCATGGCTCATTCCACAGTGAGCAGTGGCTGTAAGCATGCCCCGACACTGCAGAGCAAGCTGTCACAATGGTGGGATGTACTTACAACCACCGATGACTGTGGAGTGAGCACTGACTGAAGCCAGGCTTGCTTCTGTGATTGTAAGCCATCGGCTATCAGGAAAAATAAAGTTCATTTTTATTATTATAATTATTATTATTTTTACCAGTAGCCACACTTACAGTAAGCCAGATAGGTTTGTAATGCTACTAACCTGCAGATTAACCCTTTATCCGCAGTATAATAGCATTTGGGGGCATGACAGGTGCCTTTTAAGGCTTTCCAGATTTTAAAATAGTTACACATTGAAATGCAATTGCATTTAAGTGTATAACATAAATCTGTGGAAAGTTTATCTGGGATTTTTCTAGCCCTTGCATTATGTACTAAGTATCTATATACAATTTTCCTCCTTGTCGAACTCTGTTTAATTTCAAAATGATACAATATAGAATAAAGGTAGTAATATATTTCCAGAAATGGGAATATGCTCCAACTCATTGTCTTGTTTTTGTCCTGGTAAATAAAGTCCTGTTATGTTATGTTAGCAAGCAATAAGCTGAATTCATGACTTGCGGTAATGGCATGTATGTCTCTCCTAGATACTCATATGTATGTAATTCAGACACATTTAGTAGTAAGACTGGTGGAAGTGTGAGCTCATACTTGGCAATCTTGTACATGTTACAAAAGATGTTATTCCTATGGAAACAAAACTGTGTCTGAATAACACTCACACCAAAGGGACGAAGTATGGCAATGCTCTTACTTGATGAAGCGCTGACTGCTATTTGGCTTGAATATTAAATACCTAATGACACTCAATTATGTTATCTTGAAATAGATAAATGCATCCTGTCTGATGCCTATAATTTATCCCTTTAATTGTAAAATATACTAAAATGTAAAAAACAAGCCCTTTCTAATAGGTCAATGGTAGTGTCATAAGATTTAACAACTAAAAACCTCCTCATCTACACCTAAAGACCAGGCTTCAATCGGGTCATAGAAAAAGCACAGTACTTCATATATATTTAGTATTAATATCAAGTTGTCATTCCTTTCTTCGGAGGCCAATTTATTTTTCTAAGGGATGTGTCTATAGCACTGAAGCAGAGGAATAGAAAAACACGAAACTCCGAGAAGGACGGTGCCAAAGTTAGGTTCAATCCCTTAATATGATGAAAAAATTGGCACTAAATCTGTGTTTAGGTGATATAACAAAGTAAAGTCCAAAAGGGTTACAGAAGCTTCTATCTACAATAAAAGAAATCCTACTTTTATTTTATTACATTAAAATGCCACCATGACAGGGTAAGGTTGTCAGTCCTTGATGCATTTCGACATTAAAAAAAGCCGTAGTCATAACATATTCCCTCCATGATGCTTTCTCACTTAAAAACCCTAGAATTCTTCACGATGAAATTATGGAATTAAATAATTATCAAATTATGTGAGAAAGCAACATGCAGGGAATATGTTATCACTAAGGCTTTTTTAAAGTTGAAACGACTAAAGTTGAAGCGTCAATGACTAAGCACCTCACTGTCATGATGGCATCTTAATGTAATGAAATATAAGTAGGAATTATTTTATTAGAAATATCAGCATCTTTTGGACTTTAACTTGTTTACATCCTTACCTTGCTGACGGGCTGGCTGGATCTTGGAGCTGAATGGCGTAAATGAATAACGTGTAATAGTGAGCTAATACATGTATGTTTAGGTGATGATTAATTTTTCAATGCAATCCACACAATTCATATATTTTGATCGAGCTGACCTTCTTTAGATATTACATTGCTGGTGGAGAGATTAGGAAGTAAAGAAGATACAAATGCTAGTGGGTCAGCGGCAGGGCTGTATTTTGCCTTCGTGCTGCCCTAGGCACTTTAAGTGGTCGCGCCCCTTAGTGACAACGTAACACTGAGTTTTCGCACACGACATCTGTTTAAGGCAGATCTACTCTGTAAAACACTTGAAAAAGTATCAATGAGAAACGAAGGGCACTACCCCCCGCCCCCCAATGTGGATCACCACAGGCACCTCAAAACATAGCATGAGTATAAAATATTCCCACCAAACCGTCCCCACTTATATACTGTGACTGTCACACTGCCCCTAATAAACTACACACTGCCCTCCCTTATAAATTATACCCACCACACCTTCCTCAATTATGAAATATGATCTGCACATTGACCTCACATCATGCTGCCCCCTCCTCACAATGTCCCATGCTTGCTGCTGCCCCCTCCTCCCAATGTCCCATGCATGCTGCCCCTTCCTCACAATGTCCCATGCATGCTGCCCCCTCCCCACAATGTCCCATGCTTGCTGCCCCTAATCCCAATGTCCCATGCATGCTGCCCCTTCCTCACAGTGTCCCATGCATGCTTCCCCCTCCTCACAATGTCCCATGCATGCTGCCCCCTCCTCACAGTGTCCCATGCATGCTGCCCCCTCCTCACAATGTCTCATGCATGCTGCCCCCTCCTCAGTGTCCCATGCATGCTGCTCCCTCCTCACAATGTCCCATGCATGCTGCCCCCTCCTCACAGTGTCCCATGCATGCTGCTCCCCCTCACAATGTCCCATGCATGTTGCCCCTCTTCACAATGTCCCATGCGTGCTGCCCCCTCTTCACAATGTCCCATGCGTGCTGCCCCCTCTTCACAATGTCCCATGCGTGCTGCCCCCTCCTCACAATGTCCCATGCGTGCTGCCCCCTCCTCACAATGTCCCATGCATGCTGCCCCCTCCTCACAATGTCCCATGCATGCTTCCTCCTCCTCACAATGTCCCATGCATGCTTCCCCATCCTCACAATGTCCCATGCATGCTGCCCCCTCCTCACAGTGTCCCATGCATGCTGCCCCCTCCTCACAGTGTCCCATGCATGCTGCCCCCTCCTCACAGTGTCCCATGCATGCTGCTCCCTCCTCACAGTTTCCCATGCATGCTGTTCCCTCCTCACAATGTCCCATGCATGCTGCCCCTCTCCATGAGCTCCTAATGCTGCCTTCCTCTTTTTCATAATGACACCTCCATGCTGCCCCACTCATCCTAAGACCACCACACTAATGCTTATGCTGAGACACCCCTCCCACACACACACACACTACCCCACTCTTGATATTGACTCCCCTACATTGCTCCACTCCATACTGAGCCCACACATGCTGCCCCTTCTCCATAATGAGCTCCCAATGCTGCCCCCCTCTCATTCTGAGTCCTTGCACTCCCCCGCCATCAATTTTGTCATTGCACTATCCCTCAACCCTTGTCCTCTGTCTCTAGGATTGGCCCCTCTCTCCCATTCCCCCAGCAGCAGCCGCTCTCCCCCGCCTTCACCAGCAGCCTCTCCCCCAGCATCAGCCTCTCTCCCCCCAGCCCCCCCAGCATCAGCCTCTCTCCCCCCAGCCCCCCCAGCATCAGCCTCTCTCCCCCCAGCCCCCCCAGCATCAGCCTCTCTCCCCCCAGCGTCCCCCAGCTTCAGCCTCTCTCCCCCCAGCGTCCCCCAGCTTCAGCCTCTCTCCCCCAGCTTCCCCCAGCATCAGCCTCTCTCCCCCAGCTTCCCCTAGCATCAGCCTCTCTCCCCCAGCTTCCCCTAGCATCAGCCTCTCTCCCCCAGCTTCCCCTAGCATCAGCCTCTCTCCCCCAGCTTCCCCCAGCATCAGCCTCTCTCCCCCAGCTTCCCCTAGCATCAGCCTCTCTCCCCCAGCTTCCCCCAGCATCAGCCTCTCTCCCCCAGCTTCCCCCAGCATCAACCTCTCTCCCCCCAGCGTCCCCCAGCTTCAGCCTCTCTCCCCCCAGCCTCCCCAGCTTCAGCCTCTCTCCCCCAGCTTCCCCCAGCATCAGCCTCTCTCCCCCAGCTTCCCCCAGCATCAGCCTCTTTGCCCCCAGCCTCCCCCAGCATCAGCCTCACTCCTCCCAGCCTCCCCCAGCATCAGCCCCCCCAGCATCAGCCTCCAGCCTCCCAGCCTCCCCCCTCACAGCCTCCCCCCTCACAGCCTCTCCCAATATCAGCCTCCCCCAGCATCAGCCTCTCTCCCCCCAGCCCACCCAGCATCAACCTCTCTCCCCCCAGCCTCCCCCAGCATCAGCCTCTCTCCTCCCAGCCTCCCCCAGCATCAGCCTCCCTCAGCATCAGCCTCTTTCCTCCCAGCCTCCCTTAGCATCAGCCTCCCTCAGCATCATCCTCCCTCCTCCCAGCCTCCCCCAGCATCAGCCTCTCTCCTCCCAGCCTTCCCCCTCCCAGCCTCCCTCAGCATCAGCCTCCCTCCTCACAGCCTCCCCCAGCATCAGCCTCCCTCCTCCCAGCCTCCCCCAGCATCAGCCTCCCCCAGCACCAGCCTCTCTCCTCCCAGCCTCCCCCAGCATCAGCCTCTCTCCTCCCAAACTCTCCCAGCATCAGCCTCCCCCAGTATCAGCCTCTCTCCTCCCAGCCTCCCCCTCTCTCCTCCCAGCCTCCCCCTCCCTCAGCATCAGCCTCTCTCCTCCCAGCCTCCCCCAGCATCAGCCTCCCTCAGCATCAGCCTCCCTCCTCCCAGCCTCCCCCCTCCCAGCCTCCCCCAGCATCAGCCTCCCCCTGCATCAGCCTCTCTCCTCCCAGCCTCCCCCACCATCAGCCTCCCTCAGCATCAGCCTCCCTCCTCCCAGCCTCCCCCAGCGTCAGCCTCCCCCCATCCCAGCCTTCCGCAACATCAGCCTCCCCCAGCATCATACTCTCTCCTCCCAGCCTCCCCCAGTATCAGCTTCTCTTCCCCCAAGTCTCCCCCAGTATCAGCCTCTCTCCTCCCACCCCATATGCAGATCTCCAGTCTGCATTAGAGACACCCCCACGCTCCTTATGAATCTTCAGCTCTGCGAGCACTTACCTGCTCCAGGGCCCGCCGTCATCTTCCTGGCTCACGTGAGTATCCTCTTCTGACACCAGCTTCCATCGCCGCGTTCACTGCGGCGTCCTGCTGTGAGCTCTGCATGTGAAATCCATACAGCATTGGACGCAGCACAGAGGAAGGAGCTGATTGGCGTGCCTGTGACCCCGGAAGTGCAGGCGCCGGCAGTCGTCCCAATTGACGTGGATACAAATAAATAAAGTGCGCCTCTCCCCCCTCCCCCCTCCGAAAATACAGTGGATTTAATGAATGTGTAAAAAAAAAAAAAAAAATTTTTTTTTTTTTACTGCTAGAAGGTGCCGCCCCCTGCATCCTGCCGCCCTAGGCACGGGACCACGGGTGCCTAATGGTAAATATGGCCCTGGTCAGCGGTAACCTGCTATGGAGAGAGCGAGATTGAGATATATATATATATATATATATATATATATATATATATATATATATATATATATATATATATATACATATACATACACACAGTATATATGTATGGGATGTCCGAGCTCAACACATGTAGATAAAGTGACTTTTTTATATCGATTGCTAAATTTTTATCATTGGTGGCAGTGGGCATGATCACCTATTCAGTGATGCAATGAAGTTAGGAGCCACACGCTCTCTACCCTCTTCTGCCCATTGTGCCAAAATTCATGGCGAGGCACGGTAGGGCTAGTTTTCTCGCTCCCCCTCCTACCATTCCAGTCTTGTGGTAGCAGCCCAGTGGTGTGAACTGGGCTGCACCTTCTGCGCCTACTGTCCCGTACTAGTCTGGACAGCTATCCCCAGGACGCCCTGTGGTGTTAACAGGAGTGGTCCTGGTTTGGGTGTGTGGGCCCTGTGGCATTAACAGGGTTCACAATAGTCCTGGTCTAAGTGACTTTTAACTTGGGTCAGGCTTATATTATTTTGGAGCCACCTAGCTCTGTCTTATCCGCCTGACCTTCGAGTTGCCAGCAGCAGTTTACCCTCATGCATCATGGACCCCAACTGGGATATTTGCTACTTTCATCCTAATCCGTCAGTCCTCCCGTAACAGAGGCAGACAGGGAAAGAGACAGACAGAGACAGACAGGGAGAGGTAGACAGGGAACGAGACAAAGACATCCATAGGCAGACAGGCAAAGAGGCAGACAGACAGACAGGTAGAGACAAACAGGGAAAGAGGCAGACAGACAGAGACAGATAGACAGAGACAGATAGGGAAATAGACAGAGACAGACACAGATAAGGAAAAAGACAGACAGATATAGAGGAAAGTGGCTATTCCTGCCATGGACTTTACGTTGGAATAAAAGATGAATCAGGATACCTTTGGTGGATGAATTTTTATTGTTTAAATAATGTTCATGGACTTTCAGAAACACTGAGTACCACCACTGACCGAGTGAATGTATGGTAACATGAGTCTATTGCCTGTTGTAAGTAGCTGGCTGTTATTAGCAGTGCCAATTGATTTTCTTTGTTGCTGGATGTTGGAACTAGATTTGTAATTTCATCTAAAGGGTTTGTGTTAAGTTTTTAAGATAGTCGACATTCATTGAATTGAGGATAACATATCGATCTCTGGGCCCCTTATTGCTTGCCCCACCACCACCACCAATCCCAAGAATGGGGCTCTACAGATCCATGTTCTAATGGAATGAGGTCAAGAATGTGCACCTCATATCCATTCATTTGACTTTCAGAGTAGCCTCATTTTCAGGATCCCAGTTGTTGGACTCCCCTGCCAACAATCAGTAAATCATTGATCCTATGGATAGTCCTTAATTAAAAGCGGTGGCACAAATCCCTTAAAGGGCACCTGTCATCCCCTTTGACTGTTTTCACCCTGCTGTTCTGTTCGGGTTTACTATACACTTTTGTTTCGGTTATTTTTTAAAAAAAGGAAACAAAAAAAAAAAAATATACCAACCCATAGTAAGAAGCCCTCAAATGAGGAAAAGTCAATTAACCACAAGTTTCAGAACCACATAATGAATATTGAAAACAAGATCAAATTTCAAATTTGGTCATTTTTGACAAATAGAACAGCATTTGTTCCACAAATCTTTCTTTAGATCGCTATGTGCAAATTAGCCTACCAGGCTACTGGGCGCTGCACTTCAGTTACTAGACATTTCCTTCTCTGTAAGAAACCACCGCCTCCGTGCTGCATTATCCATCCTGTCACCTCCTCTCAGCATCACAGTCACAGCGTCACAGGGGAAAAATCCCACGCATGCGCAGTAGAGTGTTCTTAAGCCTGCGTTCATTCATCCCCCACTGAATGCACATGCGCTGGTGAGTCAGCTCCACTTCCGTTATCAGTGCGCTGTTTTAAGTTGTCCTTCCATCTTCCTGCCTGCAGGTGGGCAGGAAGACAGACATACACATACATATAGCTGGGTGATTTTGCTGGCAGGAAAACACAAAGACCAGTAGCCTAGTAGGCTGATTTGTATGTAGTGAGCTAAAATAATATTTGTGGAACAAAGCATCTACTCTGAGGCATACAGGTAAGGCTACTTTCAACATCCTATTACCTGTATGCCCATAGTAATAGCTTAAAACGGTCAAGGAGGGTGACAGAGTCTCTTTAAAGGGACTCTGTCAGCAGGTTTCAACTATATAATCTGAAGACAGTATGCTGTAGGGGTTACCACACAGACTTCAGCGATGCTTCTCTTATCACACTGTGCTGTTTACCTGCAGTGTTTAAGCTTCAGGATGTTATAATTGCTGGACTAGACCAGCTAGAGATCAGCTAGTCCAGCATGCCCCTTGCTGTGATTAGAAGCTTACTGTTTATAGACTTTTTATAAAGAGAGTCTGGTGTGGGCAGGGGCAGTTTTCTGAACTCTGCTGCATGCTAAATCTAAATATTCTAATTGTGTCCGAATGGCTGCAGCCAGTAAACTAAGTGATACAGTGTTAAGGGAGCTTTACACGCTGCGACATTGCTAACGATATATCGTCGGGGTCACGGTGTTTGGGACGCACATCCGGCGTCGTTAGCGACATCGCAGCATGTGACAGCTAGGAGCAATGATCAACGATCCCAAAAACGGCTAAAATCTAGGATCGCTGACACGTCACTCCAAATCATAATGTCGTTGGTGTTTCATTCCGCAGGTTCTTCGTCATTCCTGCGGCACCACACATCGCTGTGTATGACACCGCAGGAACGACGAACATTATCCTACCTGCATCCACCGGAAAAGAGGAAGCAAGGAGATGGGCGGCATATTCCGGCCGCTCATCTCCTCCCCTCCTCTTCTATTGGGCGGCCATTTTGTGACGCCACTGTGACGTCGCTGTGACACCGAATGCACCTCCCCCTTGAAGGAGGGTTTGTTCGGCAGCAACAGCGATGTCGCTGAACAGGTATGTGCGTTTGATGCTGCCTTAGCGATATTGTTCGCTACGGCAGCGATCACCACATGTCGCACGGATGACGGGGGCGGGTGCTATCACTCACGACATCGCAGCATGTAAAGCACCCTTTAGACTCAGGTTCTCTTGTTGAGGAGAGCCATAAAATGAAATACTTAATTAACCTCTGGACATAGAGCATTGTGAGAAGTGTGTTCAATTAAATCAATTCTCTATACATAAGCCAGTCACTCTTCAGAGGAACCCAAAATGGCCCCTGATGACATCGCAGACTCTACCATCAGAATGGATCCACCAGATGACGTCCCTCCCATCACCATCACCATGGATCTATCCAATGATGTCATAGACCCGCCTACAATGATGCCCACCAATCAGCTCATGGACTAACACATTGTTCAACCCACTGACCAATGAACACATCCGGACATGCCACTTTGCAAGGTTATATCAGAGCAAGCTCAGTTGTAATAAAGGCAGAGCCCGGGCCGACTTTTGTCAAGGAAAGATGAATATCCGACTGTGTCTGATCTCATTTTTCAAGCATGCACTCGATCCACACCAATTAGGCCAGGCAGTAGCCAACTAGTGATCTCTGATTAAGAGTTCACCTTAACACTCTTTGCTATATCAGACTGCTCTCAGATGCAAAAACCTGCTGACAGATTTCCTTTAAGCATTTATGTCTATATTTAATCCAGCTTTAAAAAAAATTAACTTTATCCTGTTCCCAATATGACAGATCAAGTAAACAAAGACTAAAGGTAAAAGACAACTCTCATCACAGAACGGGCATGAGATTTGAATGGTTATAAGTAAGTTGTTTTCCAGTAAGCAACCTATGGGGCTGGAAAAAGTTCTTCTATAAATGTGTGTATACAGTTAGGTCCAGAAATATTTGGACAGTGACACAATTTTCGCGAGTTGGGCTCTGCATGCCACCACATTGGATTTGAAATGAAACCTCTACAACAGAATTCAAGTGCAGATTGTAACGTTTAATTTGAAGGTTTGAACAAAAATATCTGATAGAAATTGTAGGAATTGTACACATTTCTTTACAAACACTTCACATTTTAGGAGGTCAAAAGTAATTGGACAAATAAACCAAACCCAAACAAAATATTTTTATTTTCAATATTTTGTTGCGAATCCTTTGGAGGCAATCACTGCCTTAAGTCTGGAACCCATGGACATCACCAAACGCTGGGTTTCCTCCTTCTTAATGCTTTGCCAGGCCTTTACAGCCGCAGCCTTCAGGTCTTGCTTGTTTGTGGGTCTTTCCGTCTTAAGTCTGGATTTGAGCAAGTGAAATGCATGCTCAATTGGGTTAAGATCTGGTGATTGACTTGGCCATTGCAGAATGTTCCACTTTTTTGCACTCATGAACTCCTGGGTAGCTTTATCTGTATGCTTAGGGTCATTGTCCATCTGTATTATGAAGCGCCGTCCGATCAACTTTGCGGCATTTGGCTGAATCTGGGCTGAAAGTATATCCCGGTACACTTCAGAATTCATCCGGCTACTCTTGTCTGCTGTTATGTCATCAATAAACACAGTGACCCAGTGCCATTGAAAGCCATGCATGCCCATGCCATCACGTTGCCTCCACCATGTTTTACAGAGGATGTGGTGTGCCTTGGATCATGTGCCGTTCCCTTTCTTCTCCAAACTTTTTTCTTCCCATCATTCTGGTACAGGTTCATCTTGGTCTCATCTGTCCATAGAATACTTTTCCAGAACTGAGCTGGCTTCATGAGGTGTTTTTCAGCAAATTTAACTCTGGCCTGTCTATTTTTGGAATTGATGAATGGTTTGCATCTAGATGTGAACCCTTTGTATTTACTTTCATGGAGTCTTCTCTTTACTGTTGACTTAGAGACAGATACACCTACTTCACTGAGAGTGTTCTGGACTTCAGTTGATGTTGTGAACGGGTTCTTCTTCACCAAAGAAAGTATGCGGCGATCATCCACCACTGTTGTCATCCGTGGACGCCCAGGCCTTTTTGAGTTCCCAAGCTCACCAGTCAATTCCTTTTTTCTCAGAATGTACCCGACTGTTGATTTTGCTACTCCAAGCATGTCTGCTATCTCTCTGATGGATTTTTTCTTTTTTTTCAGCCTCAGGATGTTCTGCTTCACCTCAATTGAGAGTTCCTTAGACCGCATGTTGTCTGGTCACAGCAACAACTTCCAAATGCAAAACCACACACCTGTAATCAACCCCAGACCTTTTAACTACTTCATTGATTACAGATTAACGAGGGAGACGCCTTCAGAGTTAATTGCAGCCCTTAGAGTCCCTTGTCCAATTACTTTTGGTCCCTTGAAAAAGAGGAGGCTATGCATTACAGAGCTATGATTCCTAAACCCTTTCTCTGATTTGGATGTGAAAACTCTCATATTGCAGCTGGGAGTGTGCACTTTCAGCCCATATTATATATATAATTGTATTTCTGAACATGTTTTTGTAAACAGCTAAAATACCAAAACTTGTGTCACTGTCCAAATATTTCTGGCCCTGACTGTATGCAGTCCAGTATTTATAATGGGAACAGGCATGCTAATGTATACTGGGTAACCTATGTGGCCGAGCAGTGGCACTGACCAACATAAAGGTAACTATATTTGGACATCTTTACTGAAATCCTGCCAGTTAACTATTGCTCAACAGCCTGTTAAGTAAGTAGAAAAAAAAATCAGATAAAAAAAGCACTTGATGATAATAATAGGGCAGGCAGGAGTCACAGCGATTTCCCTAGATTTTCCAAAGGAGACTGCATTCTTCTGTTTGGATAAAATATTTCCGAAAAGAAAAAACAAAATGATTTAAAGTATTGTCCTTATCTGGCATAGAAAATCTGAGTACAAAAGGCTTCCTGACTCTGAACCAAAAGTGAAGATTAGTGAACAGAAGGTTAGCTAGGTGATTTGGCAGGATGTTTGCTTTTCTTTTTAAAGAAAGGTCACCTGTCAGGAGAGCGGGAAGAGCATCATTAAATGGCTTTATTTCTTATAAAACATCACCAGCACTTTATAAATTAAGCTTTCCATGAAACCACTTTTCAGACAAAAAAGTTACAGTTAATTTATTATAATTGTACCTACACTGTATGATAATAGAATAATGGACCTCTAGGCATTGGATAATGTTATATATAGTGCAATCATACAGTACATGAATTATGCAACAGCTCTTTTACCTATGGAAAATATGAAAGCTAAATCTTATGTGACGCCCCAGGGCTGTGGGGTACTTGGTCCCGGGCGTGCGAGACACTCAGGGGAAGTTGTGGTCACGGCCGATGCCCGCTTCCGAGATCCTGGGGGTCGGACCGATGAAAAAGGGGTGAAAAATTAAAAGGAAATAAAAATAAAAGAGTTCTCGACTACACCACTTGCGGTGTGTGGCTAGGTTATTGAGGCCGCCACTGCAGGCTTCTGCTGGGGCTGATGGAGTAGTGCAGCTTAGGTGTTCTGGGCCCTTTGCAAGCAGGGCCAGGCCCCAACAGTGGATGATGAGGGGGCAATGGTAGAGGACAGTCAGTGTACGGGTACGGAGGCAAGAAGGAAACAGTTCACACCGGTATTGTAGTTTTAACTTGCCTTTACTGGAGGCTGGTACCTGGACCCAATTGTGCCGGTTACAGGTGTTCCCACTCCCCTTGTTCTCTGTGCTAGCTGTGACCTGGGTTGGCTGTCCTCTGTGCACACTTGTTGTTGATGGGCTCCTGTGGCCTAGAGCTTCTTGGGAGTCCTTTCCTCTCAGTCTTGGTCCTATTTCAGGCAGCCTGGACTATTTAGGGGTTCAGTCCCTGTTCCCCTCTTTGCTGCTGATGCTTCAGACTCTTTGGGTTGGAGATGGACTCTGGAGATCTTCTTGCCCGGCAGAGTTAACAGCTGACCACAAAGTGTCCCGCTGTCCTAGGGTCTGCACCTCGCCTTGTGCGGAGTCCTGTGAGCCTTGGTTCCAAACTTCCACAGGCGTCCCGTGGTTCTTGCAGTCTTAAACTTCCACAGGTAACCCACGGTTCCTGGAGTCCTGGTTCCGTACTCCACAGTCCCTCACTCCTATTACAGCACTCTGATGTTACTTCAGGTTTTTCTGTACTTTTGCTTTCGCTACTTCTCTCTCCTCTCAACTCCTCTACTCCTTCCTTCACTTCTCTTAACCGACTACTTCCTCCCTCTAACTTTCCAACTGACCACAGGTCCCTCCCCATCGCTGGGTCTCTCCCTACAGATTGGGTGGCGACAATCCAATCAGTGCCCATCCCTTTTACCTGTTGCTAGGCAGTCTCCCAGTCTGGTGTTGGGGTCGTGTATGGGGCCTGAAGGAGTTGGTGTACTGACTGGCATGGATATTCTGGGGTTTGGGTTTCCACGTTCACATTTTGTGGCACCTGTTACCGCAGGGGTGCTACACTTACTCTATCTGCATTAAGATGTGCATTTAGACTTTATTGTTGAAAGTTTCTATTAAAAGGTATGAAAGTATTGTCTTGCAGAATACACTATTTATATATTACTTTTAATGAATTAGGACATGATGGAGGTGGGAACACTCAGGATCTCCCTCTGTGTACAAGAACAGAGAGCTGTTCCCATTCTGGTGCCTGCACATTTGAACATTTCTTGGCCATTCATTTGAATGGTTGACCTTTTCTTTGCACAGCAGAAACCTAAAAGTGGTTTCCTTTAGTCATGGTGTAGAATGAGGAACTACAAGTGGCACACATATTTCCTTGCCCAATGTAACGCACAAATATGGCTTTAAGTTTTGTTTATTGCTGTGTTATATAATATTCAAAGCTTAATGTGAACATGTAAGAATACTTGCTGCCAACAGATGTCAATTACGACCAAAGACTGTATAAGGGTATGTTCACAAGTGGCATCTTTTTTTACCACAAAGATGTAGCATTTTTGTCCCAAAAAACACACCAAAAATACACCGCGGCAAAAACGCATCAAAAAATGCAATACATTGTTGATGTGTTTTTCCTGTGTTTTGCCCAATGCGTTTTTTAAGTCAAATCTATTGAATAGAAGGGCTCAAAAACGCTGGAAAAACGCAAAAAGAATATGCATGTTGTGAACCGCTCGGATCCAGGGGTGGTGATTACTCGTGGCTCGAGGGTCTCCGGACCCGGGGGCTAGGGGCCACACTCAAATGAAGAAGGGGTTATTTACAGGGGAGATATATGTTTAGTTTGTGAAGCCACCCATGGTGTATGGTAATTGGGAGAACCGCCGCTGCCGTTGGGAGAGCCCAGGGTGATGGAGTGGGGAAGTAAGATGACATTACCCTCCATGGGTAGGGGAAGGCCCTGGGACTCTGGATGGTGCTATGGGATGCTTGGGGAGTGCAGGCTCGCTGGCTGCAGGGGTTAATCAGGTACTCACTCAGCAATAAAGCAGACGCTGACAACAGGGTGAACCAAGTCTTTGACTGCCGCTGTCTCTTGAGGTGAGCTCATCCGGGTTCCGTCCCCTGCAGCACTGCCTGGTGGTCCTTGACCTGCCTTCTAGCACAGTAATAAAGAGTTTCCTTTGTGGTCCGTCAGCTTGGAGTTTTCCGGGCCCCGCTCCCCATTATGGCTAAGTGAAGGAGCCTGCTCTCAGGGGGTCACACTTGGGATTTCAGTGGGCCACTTGTTTAGAAAGCCCTATCCCCCTTGTTGCGCTAGTGCCCCGGATCTCTGAACTTCGTGGGAACAGCCCATAAAGGTCCTGTCCTCCGCAGGTTAATTGCCGGGTTGCCTGAAGCTTCTCCCTGACCTAGGGTCTGTGTATCTCGTCGTGCCTTCGGACCCGGACCAGTGATTAGGCCCAGGCTGCTGACCATCCTCCAAGACAGGTCCCAGGCTCCTAGCCTCAATCCCCTGCGACTGGGGGTCTGACTCCTCTAGGTCCAGACCATCATCTGCGATCTAGTCTGCCTCTCCTCTAGGAGCTACAACTCCCAGCTTCCTCAGAGCTCCTCACAGCTTGAGGACTACCACTCAACTAACTTACCACTTCCCACCTCCCTGTCTGACCCCTAGGTGGGCGGACCTATTCCTGCTTAAGCAGCCAACTGGTGTGCCTGACAAATGTGGTGCAAGTTGTATCTAAAATTTGTGAATGCTGGTCGAGGCAGTACTGCAGGATGGAGACCCAGAACCATGGGGGTTTGAATCCTGCACTGAAGAGAAAGAGCGTGCAGTAGCCTGTGACGACCTTAATAGCCCAGGGGCGTCACAGTTGAATCTTGAGTGCATCTTCAAAAATGCAGCCAAGATGCAACCAACAAAAGATGCTCAGTGTGGACAGCAAAATCAAAATCTAATAGACTTTGCTGGGAAAAGGAAATTCATGAATTTTGGTGCATCTTTGTGACCTCAAAAATGCACCAAAAATGCAGCAAAAGATGCCCTGTGTTAACTTAGCTTAAAAAGGCTTCAAGCAGGAAGGAATGAGAGTGTGGTTGAGTACACAGAGTATAACTGTGGAGTCTGAGAATCTCAGACATCAGGCTGTGGGAAAGTCTCTGAGTGCTCGACATTATAGGGAGGCAGTGCCAGCCGAATGTTTGAAATCCAGGAAGAGAGTAAAAGTGTCATGAGTGTATCTTGCTTGGGGGAGAAGGTCACAGCACCTTGCCACTGGCAGGTTCACTACTGTTATTTGATAACATCTTCTTGCTTCTAGTGCTGCAAGGGTTAAGCACTCTTTCCTGCCTGGCTGCAGGCTTTAGCTGTCAATCTCAGGTGCGGCTCTTTGGGGTCACTCCCCTTCCCTATTTAAGTCATGTGATCTGATCGCTGATGCCTGTGATAGAAACTGAAATCCTAATTTCCATGTGGTGCACTTTGTTGTAAAGAACCTGCTCTGGAAGAATATAGTTGTGTTGTGTGCAGCTGTGGTGTCTGCTGCACTGAAGCCACCTGAAGTGTTTTTCCTTTGCATGTCTATTTCCCCTGCCTGTTTTCCTACCTTTGTGTTTCTGTATTGTAGTGGCGAGACTAGTACTCTTGTCGGCTTGCTCCTTAGCTAGGATACAAGCACTCTAAGAAATAGCACAAAGAGAAAGGGCAATTTGTGTGCACGACCACTACATGACTGTTCAATACTAAAGGAAACCATTTGTTGAACTGGTTGATAGACTTTAAGCCCTCGTGCACATGTTGAGTATTTGGTGAGTTTTTTACCTCAGTTTTTATAAACCATAACCAGGAGTAGGCCTAAAATACAACAGTGATGCTCGTGTTTCTATTATACTTTTCTCTGCTTGTTCCACTCCTGGTTTTTCCCTTACAGATACTGAGGTAAAAAACTCACTAAACACTCAATATGTGCACTTGTCCTTGGCGTACAGGTGCATCTCTGTATACAGGTCTGACAAGATTTGACAAAGTGGCTTTTATCTTCTAGAATTTTCCTTGTTAGCATGGCTATCATTGAGTATGTCATCAATACAGTACATACAGAAGTGTTTAGCCATTGCAAGGACGTGTGTCACTTAGTTGCTCCAGAGTTCAGTTGTAGACATGCAGTACATCATAGTAGTCGCTGTAGGGTACAAGTAAAGGCTCCTCCATGACCCACAAAGGCACTTTAATGTTGACAGATGTCTGTCTAGGTGCAGCAAACTCTTGTGGGACTTCCTGAAGAGTTCAGGACCCCAGGCTAGACAAAAGCCTCAATGCACAATTTTACACACCCATGTTACAAATCAGAACTAGAAGTTGAGTTTTGATAATAAGCTTATAAGACAGTTCTACTTTTGCACGTTAAGTAATATTATATATAGTTTGCTTTCCTTATACTGCAATTTTATTACATTGTGTTATGTTTTCCATTTAGGCAAATAGCCATGCTGCTGGAATTAGAGAACTGTGCTTTACGGGAGTGTAATGGTCACACAGGCCAAGATTTCTTGCTGCAACCCTAGACACCAGTGAAATGGGTTCCTCAGGGTATGTGTATTTAATCTCTGCAGAAGTTTTCCACACTGGCCTCACCTTACAAGATATTATAGGAATCCTGGACTTATGCGGGTGTGACGCCCTGGCAAAATCAGGTAGTCACAGAAAGAGTTAATCCTCCTTGGCAGCTACACAATCCCCACCGAGATGTACACCAGCCAACCAGGCCTTACTCACCCCCTCCCCAGGAAAAAGGGAGGGGGCGAGAGGAGCTACGGAAGTGACAGAGCAGAATTTAGGTCAGTTGTACTGTAGTCAGTGGAAAGCTGACACGGGAGGCTTGCAGCTCCCCGGAGAAAGTGGTAGCCGGGGTTGGAGCCCTGGACTACCGGACTAGGTGGCTGTGAGGGCCACAGGCGACGGAGATCCGGCAGCAGGGAACCTGAGGCGATCGGGACAGGGTTGTAGCCCGCCGGTGCCGGGAGAGGGACCCAATCCGGAGGCCATTCAAATGGACTAGTCCAGACAAGAGAGAGACAGACAGAGAGTGTGGAAGGAAGGGCCCCTGGCTGTACATCTGGGTGTGGGACTCGAAGTCACCCGCCAACGGTGACCGGCCATTTGGCAAGTTGGTTTACAAAGGACTCTGTGTTTTCTGACCACACACATCAGCCTAGCTTCATCCAACACCAAGACAACCGAACTGTGAGTTTACTGCTCCCTGCAATCCCTGTCACCACCACAACTCCGAATTGGGCCCCGGGACTACAACTCCCCTACCCGTGGAGGGGTTCCCACCTTGCTGCCCCACACCATCAGTCCCGGGCACGGTCCCTAGAGGCAGCAGGGGTGTCACCATCTCATCACTGCAACCCACGGGTGGTGTCACAGACAATCCCCCTTTACATATTCCCCTTTTGTTGTGGAGCCTGGGATCATAGACCGGGTCACGGTCACGCCACCGTGATACCTCTAGAAGCAACCCCATTGGCCCGGCTCTGAGTACCCCCTATCCCTGGGTGACACACGGGTGTCACAGGGTAAGATCTATCGTGATATCGCACAAGCGATCGTACCCACCCCCGTCGTTTGTGCGTCATGGGCAAATCGCTGCCCGTGTCGCACAAAGTCGTTAAACCGCCGTCACACGTACTTACCTGCTGAGCGACCTCATTGTGGACGGCGAATATCCTCTTCCTGAAGGGGGAGGGGCGTTCGACATCACAGCGACGTCACACAGCCGCCGGCCAATAGAAGCCGAAGGGCGGAGATGAGCGGGACGTAAACATCTCGCCCACCTCCTTCCTTCCGCATAGCCGGCGGGTGCCGCGGGATGCAGGTAAGCTGTGTTCATCCTTCCCGGGGTGTCACACGGAGCGATGTGTGCTGCCCCGGGTACGATGAACAACCGGCGCCATGAAAAATAAACGATTTTTTAATAAATAAGCGACATATACATGACTCCCGACTTGTGACCGATTCAGCGTCGCTCGGAGGTGTCACACGAAACGACGTTGCAAACGATGCCGGATGTGCGTCACGAAAACCGTGACCCCTGACGATGCTTTGCACGATAGTTCGTCTCGTGTGACGCCCGCATTACAGTGTAGACAAGGAAGGATTCAGTCCATGTTATAAAATTAAAATTAGTTTTATTGATTCTCTTGATAGAACTATTATATAGAGAGTAGCATCCACATACCTTGTTCATTATGTACCGCCCCAGCGCCAGCAGCCGGGCTGGGGATCAGATCTGGATCCGCGGTGGCTCGAGGGGTCTCCGGACCTGAGAGGGGTTGCATGGACGCTCGAAATAAAAGGGGGTTATTTACAGGGGATTTTGTAGTTAGAGTTCGTGACGCCACCCACGGTGTGTGTGGTAAGGTGGAATACCACTACTGCTGTTGAGAGCGCCCGGTGGCGATCGAATGGCAGCCAGGTATTTAACCCCTCCGTGTGTAGAGGGGAAGTGCCCCGGGGCTCAGTGATGGTGAGAGGGGAGCACCGTTGGGAAGGAAAGGGTCACTGCATACTCACTCAGTCCAATAACGCTGACACCGACAACTTGTAAACCGGAATTCTTAGCACCGCTGTAACCGGGAGGGAGTACGCTGGAATCCCGTGCCCGATGGAACTAGTCGGGTCCCGCTCACCCATATGGCTAACGGAGTGAGCTTGCTCTCAGAGTTCACGCTTGGGATTTTCTGGACTGTGTATTGGGAAAGTCCTATCCCCCTCGTTGCGCTAGTACCCTGATTTTGGAGCGGGTGGAGGACGAATCATGAAGTCTTCGCCCTCGGCGGGTAAATTACCAGGACGCTTGAAGCTACTTCCCGGCCTAGGGTCCACGTACCCCACCGTGCCCTGGCCCCTGCTCGGAGATGGCTCAAGGCCGCCGGCTGCCCTGCTTGGCATTTCTGTGCCCCTTGACACGATCCCCTGCAACAGGGATTCCAGCTCCTACCAGGCCCAGACCAACGTCTTCCACTTAGTAACTGAGCAGCCCAGCTCCTAACCTCCTCCGACTAACGTGTGACCTCGCCTCTCTAGAGTCACTACTCAACTGACCACTCCTGACCCTCCCTAACAAACCCCCCAAGTGGGCGGCCCTATTCCCTTCAGGCTACCCATTGGTGTGTCTGGTGGGTGTGGTGCAGAGTGTTTCTAGGATTTCGATTAGCTTGTTCTTAGCAACCTCAAAGGCCAGGGACCCGTAACCAAGGAGGAGATGGACACCATGCTGAAGGGCAGATTGCACAATGTCCTGTGATGACCTGATAGGCCAGGGTGTCACATTTACATCTTTTTTTCTAACAGATGCACATATATAGTGATTTCATTTGGCAGCACATATCTTATACAGAAGCCAGCAGTTAGGTTTATCTGAGTTTGGCCCTTCCTTCTTCTGTTTACTGCCCACACAAAGTGTACAGTCCATGGCTAGGCTTGGCTATGTAGACTTCTTTCTCTAAATCAATTTTATTAGTTCATATAAAAACGCCCAGGTGAAAAAATCCCAAAAACTCAAACAATAAAAAGGGAGCTACTATGGATCAGGTACAGCCATATACCCTCAGGTTTCGTAGGCAATAAAATGTCAGACCAGAATTTATTTATGCTATTGTGACCCTAATATGTCACTATGTCTGGCCTTGCCTAACAACGGAGGGTGTGACGCCCTAACTTAGCTGGACGCCCCCGTTCCTCGACGGCTGACCCTCACTCTCCCTACTAAGACCCTACCAATATGATGATAGTTTCTGTACCCAAAACTTTCAATAACATATGGTGTAATACTCCATATTAAACTCAGTAAGAGGAAAAATACCTCAAATCACAACTTTGCAGGCACAGAGCAGGGAACTAGGGGAGCTACTGTGAAAACGGGTACAGCAATAATAACATAACAGAGGCAGATATAAAGAACAAGGCAGTCCCAAGCTCATTTGAGCCAAAGTGCCCCTAATATATCACTATATCTGGCTCTGCCTAACAACGGAGGGTGTGACGCCCTAACTTTACTGGGCGCCCCCGTTCCTCGACGGCTGACCCTCACTCTCCCTAGTCAACCCTGCCAATACAAGGATAGTGCCTGTGCCCGATAATCTCAGTTATCAATATGTAGTATAATACTCCATTTAGAGTCCAATTAAGGGATTAATACCCCAATAGACAAACTTCCAGGTACAGAACACAAACAAAGGACATCTGCTGCCTCAATCAGCTTACAGCATGTCTATCAATATACAATGGGGACAAAAAATGTACTTCCCTCAGTTTGATGCTGTTTACATGGCCTCAACGCGTTTCCCCGCCCGTCATCGGATCATCAGGAAGCCCAAGGGTAATGATAAGAGAATATAAATCCCAGCATCATGTGTGGTAGTGGCCGGCGCCATTGAATCATTGGTTTAAATAAGCCAGACCTTAACACTAGAGATCCACTATGGAGAGTCAACATACCAGACTACTGTCCTCAGGTCATCACTGCGCATGTCCGTTTCCACCAGACACTAGAGCACATAAATCTCCTGAGGGGCGCTACTGCGCATGTCTCTGACGCTGCAGCTCTGGTCTCCTATCAGCCATCTGTATCATCGATATTAAGGAGGTGATTCATCAAGGAATCCCTAACATCCAATCCCTGTGAGGCATCTCCGTCACATGGGACAGAATGCATCATGTTACTGATACAAGGCCATACATTCTAGCACGGAGACAGTCTCTGACACTACAGCTCTGTCAGCCAATCAGCCGACTGCATCGCCGTTGCTAAGGAACGCCCATGGTCATGACGCTCCTCCCTAGTGACCTAACAGAAAAGCATGTTACTGATACAAGGCCATACATTCTAGCACGGAGACAGTCTCTGATGTTACAGCTCTGTCAGCCTATCAGCCGACTACATCCTATCTGGGCATAGCGTTCCTGATAGTAAAACAGTGCCCCTAAAAAGCCTAGTGGAAAAGGGGACATGTTATACAGGGTGCAAAACGCCACCCATTAACCCCTACATGAATAAACGCAGTAAACCCTCAGATTATTCCTGGTATAATTATGCATTGATGTATCAGTTATAGATCTCTCCATTTTATAACAGGGACTAATTGATTAAGTGTGGGGGGAACAGTTATATCAGTAAGGGGTCTGTCCCCAACTAATCAGCCAAAAAAAAAAAAAAAAAAAAATTATAAAAATAATAATAATAATAAATAATAATAATAATAATAATAAATAATAAATAGTGGCCCCTAGATGTCCATACCGATGCAGGTGGCCTTTCGAGCAATATAATGCAAATAAAGATAATTTTTGATACTTTTGATATTTTTGATATTTTCATTTGGCCGCTAGAATACCCACAAATGGGACACCCTCCATCCCATAGGGCATATCAGTCCCCCCATTGACATTAATCATACAAGAGTCAGGCTCCATTAACCCCTAGACGTAGACTTAGATACTTCACGCCCCTGCGTGAAACAAAGGGGGCCCCATTTTCGGGCCGATAAAGGGTCCTAACTAACCAGAGCCTAAATATCCAATACTCTGAACTACAAAGGTAAGGCCCTCTAAGCAATGAATGGTGTATAATTCAACCTCTCATTCAGGCCATTAGGGGTCTGGGACTTAAGACGAAAGATCCATTGACACTCCTTCTGTAAAATTCTGTTATCCCAATCCCCACCCCTCAAATTCCGTCTAACAACCTCAAGGACACAAAAGCGAATCGATTTAGGGTCACCCTGATGGTGCTCCCAGACGTGCCTGGCAATAGGGGTGTCTCTTTTATGCCTGATGTCTCCCACGTGTTCCCCTATTCGCCTCCTCAATTCCCTAGTTGTCTTTCCCACGTAATTACGGGGACAGCTGCAACTTGCCAAATAAACCAGGCCCTCACTCTTACAATTGGCAAAGTCCCTCATATAGTACCGTCGACCTGTGCTAGCACTAGTACAGAATTTGCCCTGTACAATCCAATCACAATATTTACATCCCCCACACCGAAAGGTGCCCAGGGGTCTCCTATCCAACCATGTCCCCCCCGATAACGGTCGACTATAGTGACTATGCACCAATTGATCACCTATCGAACCCCCTTTCCTGTACGTTATCATGGGGTAAGATGGTATCACATCAACAAGGTCTGGATCAGCTCTAAGGATCCCCCAGTGCTTACGTAGGATCTGGGAAACCCTTTCAGACTGGTTATCAAAGGTTCCAATGACCCTAAATGGGCCACCCTCCTCCTCCTTTTTCTTACCAGTCTGTAACAAGGAGCTACGGTCCCTACTTAATGCATGTTGAAAAGCCCCATGTAGGACGTGTTGGGGATAACCTCTATCCCTAAACCTCCTCCTCAGGTCATTAGACTGCTCGAAGAACTCAGGACTCCCCGAACAGTTTCTCCGTGCCCTGAGGTATTGGCCTTTTGGTATGCCTTTCTTCAAAGGCAAAGGGTGGTAACTATCCCAACGTAATAAATTGTTGGTTGAAGTGGGCTTACGATAGGTTTTAGTCGATAAGAGGCCTTCCTCATTTTTTGTGATAAAAACATCTAGGAATGGAAGTTGTGATTCATGGATCTCACAGGTGAATTTGAGATTGATTTCATTGTGGTTAATGCATTCAACAAACTGATGGAACTCTTGTGTGGTACCTGCCCAAATGACAAAAACGTCGTCTATAAATCTCCCCCAGTATAGTATCAGGGGAGCCCACCAAGGGGTATCGACGTTAAAAATGGTTGTTTCCTCCCACCAGCCTAGGAACAAGTTAGCATACGAGGGAGCACATGAGCTCCCCATTGCTGTGCCCCTAAGCTGGTGGAAGTACTTACCATCAAACAAAAAATAGTTGTGTGTTAACACAAAGTCTAGCAGTTCCAAAATCAGCCTGTTATGATCTTGCAAAAAAGTTGCTCTCGAACGGAGAAAGTGATGCACCGCCTTGAGACCCTCCGAGTGAGGAATTGAGCTATATAAGGACTCGACATCTATTATTATTATTATTATTATTATTATTATTATTATTATTTATTATTATTATTATTTTTATAATTTTTTTTTTTTTTTTTTTTTTTTGGCTGATTAGTTGGGGACAGACCCCTTACTGATATAACTGTTCCCCCCACACTTAATCAATTAGTCCCTGTTATAAAATGGAGAGATCTATAACTGATACATCAATGCATAATTATACCAGGAATAATCTGAGGGTTTACTGCGTTTATTCATGTAGGGGTTAATGGGTGGCGTTTTGCACCCTGTATAACATGTCCCCTTTTCCACTAGGCTTTTTAGGGGCACTGTTTTACTATCAGGAACGCTATGCCCAGATAGGATGTAGTCGGCTGATAGGCTGACAGAGCTGTAACATCAGAGACTGTCTCCGTGCTAGAATGTATGGCCTTGTATCAGTAACATGCTTTTCTGTTAGGTCACTAGGGAGGAGCGTCATGACCATGGGCGTTCCTTAGCAACGGCGATGCAGTCGGCTGATTGGCTGACAGAGCTGTAGTGTCAGAGACTGTCTCCGTGCTAGAATGTATGGCCTTGTATCAGTAACATGATGCATTCTGTCCCATGTGACGGAGATGCCTCACAGGGATTGGATGTTAGGGATTCCTTGATGAATCACCTCCTTAATATCGATGATACAGATGGCTGATAGGAGACCAGAGCTGCAGCGTCAGAGACATGCGCAGTAGCGCCCCTCAGGAGATTTATGTGCTCTAGTGTCTGGTGGAAACGGACATGCGCAGTGATGACCTGAGGACAGTAGTCTGGTATGTTGACTCTCCATAGTGGATCTCTAGTGTTAAGGTCTGGCTTATTTAAACCAATGATTCAATGGCGCCGGCCACTACCACACATGATGCTGGGATTTATATTCTCTTATCATTACCCTTGGGCTTCCTGATGATCCGATGACGGGCGGGGAAACGCGTTGAGGCCATGTAAACAGCATCAAACTGAGGGAAGTACATTTTTTGTCCCCATTGTATATTGATAGACATGCTGTAAGCTGATTGAGGCAGCAGATGTCCTTTGTTTGTGTTCTGTACCTGGAAGTTTGTCTATTGGGGTATTAATCCCTTAATTGGACTCTAAATGGAGTATTATACTACATATTGATAACTGAGATTATCGGGCACAGGCACTATCCTTGTATTGGCAGGGTTGACTAGGGAGAGTGAGGGTCAGCCGTCGAGGAACGGGGGCGCCCAGTAAAGTTAGGGCGTCACACCCTCCGTTGTTAGGCAGAGCCAGATATAGTGATATATTAGGGGCACTTTGGCTCAAATGAGCTTGGGACTGCCTTGTTCTTTATATCTGCCTCTGTTATGTTATTATTGCTGTACCCGTTTTCACAGTAGCTCCCCTAGTTCCCTGCTCTGTGCCTGCAAAGTTGTGATTTGAGGTATTTTTCCTCTTACTGAGTTTAATATGGAGTATTACACCATATGTTATTGAAAGTTTTGGGTACAGAAACTATCATCATATTGGTAGGGTCTTAGTAGGGAGAGTGAGGGTCAGCCGTCGAGGAACGGGGGCGTCCAGCTAAGTTAGGGCGTCACACCCTCCGTTGTTAGGCAAGGCCAGACATAGTGACATATTAGGGTCACAATAGCATAAATAAATTCTGGTCTGACATTTTATTGCCTACGAAACCTGAGGGTATATGGCTGTACCTGATCCATAGTAGCTCCCTTTTTATTGTTTGAGTTTTTGGGATTTTTTCACCTGGGCGTTTTTATATGAACTAATAAAATTGATTTTTTAAAGGGAATTGTATTGCACACTGGTTAAACATATTTTGAACATTCCCATCAGTATTTGTAATTGTTAAACTTCTTTCTCTAAATGCCAAGTCTGGCTTACACTTTGCCTCTGTCTCTGTTACCTTTGACATCTCAGGGTCCTCACAAACCTATGGCTACTTTTTCTGGACCGAAAGCCCTGTACTACTGAAGTCAGATTAGAAACATGCTGTTCTCATCCTTCCTTATCACAGGCCCTTGAGAGGCCTTGTTCTTGCTCCTCAGTTTCTCACTGTACAAGTAACTGCACCTGCCAGGAAACATCTCCTTTTCATTTCCAAGTCTCCTCCAGGTTAAATGGGATTACTAGCTGTAAGTTCTTCCTACCCAGACAAATTCACCATGAACATATTTCTGCTTTAAAACTGCAACAAATTGTGACAACATGACTACCGTAATTCCACCCAACACCAAAGAACCCCTGTCGAATGCCACTACATACAGGGTACAATGAGGACACTTTAACAACGGTGGGCTCTGCTGCTAGGGAGAGGGTGAGGGGACACCTCCTGAACTCACCTGAGCTGTTGACTGAGCTCCATAGCACCCCAAAACAGGTTCTTTCACCTCGTCGCCAAGCAGGATACTTAATGCCCTCGCTAGCCCTGTGCTCACCCTCACTAGTGAGATGGCCGACAAGAGACACTAGTCCCGCCACTGCACTTCCGTGACTCAAGTGCATTAATATAAGAAGCCAGTACATTTAATAACATATTTTAGCATTGTATCATCATCAACAGATCTTCCTTTTCCGTTACAGAATCTCTGGAAAAATCCCATTATCGTACTGAACAAGAACCATGGGTGAAAAGGGGATTATGAACATGGAATACTGAGACCCTATCCTCCAAAACCTTATCTCCTTTTTATCTTCATAATAAATGTTGGATATGTGAAAAATTTGTTTTGGTGGTCACATTCTTAATTCCTAAAATAGCTAGTGCTTATGATTTACTCTTTGTTCTAGAATGTGGTCAGACAGCGAAGGGGGTGTCTAGACAACATTGTTTTTCTGATTAACATTTCAGTTGCTGAGATCCAAATTTAATGATTTTACATCATGCAGAAAATGTGTAGCCCAATTAGTCACTCTGGGTACAGAAATGCCAGTAAGTTTCATCACTTGTAACATGGGTGTTGTGCAAGGACACACGAAGGATGTCCACATATGGACTGACCTTGTAGCATAGGCTTCTGTGAGCAGAAAGAATTTAATGTACTTTAGGGAATGGTCATTTTTCATTTTGATGTTTACTAACCATTTGAGCAGCACATGACCTCATAAATGTCAACGAGGTCTGAAATTTGTGCTCTCGTGTTTTTTGTTTCCTGCTTATCAACACAAACGTTCTCTTATTTTTGTTAATAGGAATAATAAATTACTGTAATAGCAATATTAGTATAATCAATAATGTGGAACCATATAGAAAAAAGTCTAGTGGCACACCGAATCTCTGGTAAAAAAAACTTGTCTTTTTTTATTAAATTAAGCAGTGCTTATTAAAAAGGCAGTGAAGGAACTGGGTGCAGGATCTCTCACGAATGACGGTCGTTTCGCGTTAAACACGCTTCCACAGGTCCAAACTTCTAATCCACTCTTCCCCAGGATTGCAAACCGGTCGTACAGCGGTGGTGCAGAACCACATCTATTTTTTGCACATAATCAATAATGTACCTCCAACTATCAGTTGTAAGAACTTAATATTTGTGGAACTCGGAACCTTTTATACCCAATGGAATTGGCCTCAGCTGCTGCACAACTTGTTTCTTTTATAAAAGTAATAGATTTCATTTCAATCGTTGATTGCATTCATTAAAAACAAAAAAGAGAGAGATGTCTTGCTGCTCTGTGAGCCTTCGCTTCTGCTGTCGAGCCTCTTTTTACTAAGGCTGCTTTCACACTACGTTATTTTAACATGCGTCATGAATGGTTTTTTGCTGTAAAAGTGGATCCTGTTTTTACAAAGAAAAATGCATGCAAACGCATGTGCTATTTTGCAGGATCCTGCCACTTGAAGTTTATGGGCGGGCATTGAAGTTATGTGATCGGGAGTGAGGGGAACTGACAGCTGCAGACGCTGGTAACCAAGGTAAACATCGGATAACTAAGCGAAGTGCTTTGCTTGGATACTCGATATTTACCTTGGTTACGAGCGTCCGCAGCTGCTAGGAGCCGGGCTGCCTGCTCCCTGCACACGTAACCAAGGTAAACATCGGGTAACTTAGCGAAGCGCTTTGCTTGGTTACCCGATATTTACCTTGGTTACGAGCGTCCGCCACTCTCAGGTGGGGGAGAGGGGGAGGAGAGAGAGGGAGGCGGAGAGAGGGACAGGGAGAGAGAGACTGATCACGCCAGGCTGGTTTCTGGGCATGGTCAGTAGAGCAAGCAGGATCCTGTCTATCAGCATGACAGCGTTCACATGCGTTTGCGTGCAGTATAGTCAGGATTCAGTGAAAAACAGTATTTGGACGCAGCTCAAAAACGCTACAAGTAGCGTTTTTGAAAAAAGTTGAAAAACTACAAATTGCTGGATCCGCACTATAATGCACGCAAACGCATGTGAAAGCATGTTGACGCGAGTCCATTGCAAATGCATTGAAATGAAAACGCATTTGCACTGGATCCATTTTTGCATTAAAAAAACGTTCATGATGCATGTTAAAAAAACGTAGTGTGAAAGCAGCCTAAAATGAAACTATATTTCAGTCAATTAGAATTAAAGATCTCCTTCATAGTGAAAGTTGAGGCATGGGCAAGGCCTGCTTCACACATCAGTGATTATGGTGCGTATGTCGCAGTTTTTACACACGTACCAGAATCACGGACATACGCAGACCTATTAAAATCAATGGGTCTGCACATACATCAGTGATATTTCACTGACTGTGTTTCCATGCTTCACACACATGTGTCCATATGTTCCGCACGGAGAAAAGTCTGTTTTTATCTGGCATCACTGATGTCCCACAGACCACACTGTGGTGTGATGTGTATAACAAGTACCAGAAAAAAACACATACTTTTAAAATAAAAATCTTTTTAAACTCACCCGTCTCCAGCGATGCTGTCTTCAGCCGCCGCTGCTGTCTACTGCTTTCAGGCCGGCTAATTATGCTCATGCATATTCACTGCGCAGCCAACCCAGAACTAGCAGCAGTGGGGAGACAGCAGCGGCCAGACACAGCTTTGCGGGAGATATCGGCACCACGGACAGCAGCGCCGGGGACAGGTGAGTATAGAAGTCCTTATTTTCCGTGTACTATCACTGATTGCACAAGTAGAACACGTGTGCAAAAATGATGACACACAGAAGGACATATGCATCTTTATCACATCAGTGAAAACCGTGTGTGTTTTTCACTGACGTGTGGAGGGACCTAATACAGTATTGTGGCTCAAATGCTGCATAAGACTTTGTTCACACTGTAAGTCCATAATATACAGTCCATGCTCAGGTCACAATATCCAGCCCAACTAGCAGGTCTCCTGACTTGAAGTATCTACCTCACATTTGCCTACAAGGTGGAAAGCTCTGTTCTGGAGATCTGCTGGTCGAGTGAAGCATTGTAATTCGAGCACAGCTCTCATATGATGGACACGTGAACCTGGTCTAATGCTAATAGTATCACTGCCCACAAAGACCCAAATAGTCATTTTTTCCACAGTGTCTCCAATATCAGTGCCTTGTATAGGGGCACTGATAATAGTTCCATTCCCAGTTATATCACCAAACACTAGTGACAGGGGTGGACATATCATAAGTACAACCAGTACAGCTGCCCAAAGGTCCAAGAAGTAAAGGGGCCCATTTCCACCTCTGAGGGAGGTATAATTGTGCATGATGATGAGCTACTGGACTGCTAAGGGCCCAATTACTGTTCTTGCCCAGAAGCCTTTTTCCACCTGTGTCTGTCTGTGACCCATGCCCAACAAGCAATGGCAATCATAGCTCCATCCAACATACTGTACAGCTACAATCAGCCAGTTTTATCGTCTAAGAACGTTTCAGAAGAGAAACATAAGGCTTTCATATATTGCTGAAATTAGTGGGTTCAATTGACTTTTATGTAAACTGGTCAGCCATCAAATATGCATGATTGTGTCCTGACTCTACCTGGACAAATGAAGTCCAAGGAAAGAAGGGCTGAACAATGCCCAATACTTTTGTTCTCTAGGTTTCTAGGTACATAAGCCAAAGCTGTCTGCCAATAACATTCTTCCCTCTCTCTATTGAAAACACAGGAATGCTCTACTCAGCCAAATGATTATATGTTTGTAATTTTATTTGCTTAAATTATTTATTTATTATTTATTTATTTTGTGGAAATACCCAGATTGCAACTAAAAAGATCTTAAAAGTTGTATATATTGTTACTCAAAGTATTCAATCTATTGACTGTCCTACAAAGGCCCAAGACTTGATTTCTGCCTACGATGTCTATGTAGTTTCTTTCCAGTCACAAAATTTCCTTACACATACTCAGTAGCGACCTCCCTGAACAGTGTCATGAACTAATTTGTAATAACATGATGTACTATATGGAGGGACAATCTCATCTTTTGTAAAAGCTTAATTGACTGAAACTTCATTTCCATGTGGTGGTCAAAGTTGGAAACAAAACACTGAGTCATTGTCTACTCGGCCATGATTTAGTTATTTACAGGACTCTTCAGTCTGTGCAGTATCATGTTACTAAGTGAATAAAATGTCTCAAAAAGGCAGACCAACTGTTCACAACACAAAAGTGTCCCACAAACAGCTAAGATGGAGATATGTCACTACATGCTTATACCGAATTTGAAAACTTTGGATTCAACATTAAGTTTTACGTCTGCCCCTGGAAAGTTGAGCAGATAAGGTACACAGCGCAAGGACGTGGCCATATCTCCAAATATATGGAGTACAAATGACTGAAGCAAACCAAAAACAACGGCCAGCACACCTGTTAGTATAGGTGTAATATGTAGGTGTATATATTCACCGAGGCCATTATGAGACAACTATAACCTAGAATAAAAGCAATGCATAGAAATACTGCAATAGTAAATAAAATGGAACACGTGAAAAACATAGGGTAAGTAGTTGCCATTTTTTGGGTCCTGCTCTGCCTCCTCTATTTTGAGGCCTGCTGGCAAATAGCAAGGTGGATATAGGTACCATCCTGATTTGGTACACCGTGTCGCGGTGGGATGGCTTTTACACTTTTTTGATAAAAAGAATATCAACTAAATACTCTGTTTTACATGTACTATATTTATTAACATACTGCAGTATTTCTATGCATTGTTTTTATTCTAGGTTACATGTGATAATGGCCACAGTGTATATGTGCACCACCGCCGCTGAGGCTTCAGTCGGCGCAGAGTATTGCACCCAAAATTTGGGCGTAATGCTAAACTTGGATCATGAGGAGGTCAGTCCCTGTTTCACCACTTATAAACTCAATTACACACCAGGTTGTCCCACTGGGGACTGGGCAAGCGTAGGGTAACAAAGGGGTTGCCTACAGAGTGGCATTTACAGGATGCCCTCATACAGGGACCCCAGTCCACTAGCTTAGGACCTGGGAGGGGGGAGGTGCAGCCAGCAGAGGGAGTTTGGAGTCACACAGCAGTTAACAAAACTAGTGAGCCAGCCACACTCAGGAGGAGTCTAGAGGAGTTCTCCAGCAGGAGAAGAAGGGAGCAGTCGCATCTCATGGGTGCTCCGGTGGGAAGGAGGAGAAGTTCACACGATTGCTATGGTGAGTGTGAATCTGCTCCCGACGGAATCGACACCACATAGGATGGCAGGACCCTAGGGAAGATCATACTTCACGTTGGTTTTCCAGAATCTGCCTGGACGGGGAATGTTTCAAGCTTCCCTGGCCACACAGTGGCCGACAGCACAGTGCCAGAGTGGATCCGGGGTCTCACATCAAACCGGACCCCATATCGGAACCGCGGCACCTGCATATAGGGACAAGAGTACATCTCATGAAACCCAGGGTCCCCTCATAGCTTCAAGCCAGGGGATCCACAGACAGGCGTTACAAGGAGAAAACCCACCGAACACCAACCAGACTGATCTCTAAAGGGGTTCGGGTTCAGGTTCGACGGAGCCCATCATAGCAAGTAACCAGTATTACCTGGGTGAGCGGCACCATACAAAAGTAAGTAAACAACCTGGAACCGCAGCCATAGACTCTGACTCTTTATTACCGGTACTGCCGCTCCGTGCCGCCATTACTACATCCCTTATCATCCTACCTGGGGTCCGCTCCACCTGTGGGGAGCGATACCATCCATAGTTGCTATTACCATCTGCCCCGGAGGACAGCGACAATAGCAGCGGCCCATTCCTATCCACATACCACAGGTGGCGTCAGAACAAACACCTCACTACTACCCCCATCATCCTTCTCCAGCCATCTTCTGTACGCCTCAGGGCAATGGAGCCGGGCTAGACCACCCGTAACAGCAACAGTCAATGGCCCCCCAACGAGTAGGTTAACTGCCTTTCCCGTGGGGCGCTACACCTACATATTACAGGTGTGCTGGCCCATGCTTTATTGTTGTATCATTTCATAATAATTAAAATCAGATAGTAAAACGTATTTTTTATCTATTTTGTGTTGATAATTGCAGTAGAATACCATAGTAGGAGAGCACAGCGACTTCAATTGTCAAATGAACAAGTGGTAAGCAACGCTTCATATGGGAGAGAATATAACTAACTGCCTTAAGTGAGCTGTACACGCTATGATATATCTAACGAGATGTCGGCGGGGTCACGTCGTAAGTGTCGCGGGCGGGGAGGACTCAGCCGCTGCTGCTGGTCGCTCGCTAACGCTCGGGTCCGGCGCTGCTGCGGCTGCTCGGTAGCTCGAGCGGTGGGCCGGATCCGGGGACTCGAGCGGCGCTCCTCGCCCGTGAGTGAAAGGGGTGGTTGGTTTGGGGGATTTAGTCCGTGACGCCCCCCACGGGTTGTGGTGAAGATGGGCACCACCGCTGCTGGTGACGGGGATCCCGGGAGCGATGGTATGGAGCAGCTGGGATGTTGTTTTCCCCCACCGTGGGTAGGGGTCAGTGGTCCCGGGGCCCGGTGGTGTGACGGGGAGGCAGGGTTGGTGAGGTGCAGGGTTGCAGGGACAGCGCAGCGCCGTGCCAGATGGCATGGGTGTACTCACTCAGTAAGAGATGCACAAAGTCCTCGGTAAAGAAAACGGCTGGATGGACGGGTCCCGCAGCCGGCTGCAGTGTCTCTCCCCGGACAGGTGATGGAGGCTGTCTTTCCCTTCACCTTTGTGTACTTGTTTGACTACGATGGATCCCCAACGGTAGTCCGCTCCCCGGTGTATGGGTGCCGGAGGAGCCCGTTTGCCCGCAGGCACTGGCCCTTGGGTCTCTAGCCTTAGGCGGTAGCTGTATACCCTCATGGTGTGGGCGGTTGCCTTCTATCGGGTCTTTGGCTGTTAGGGAACCCCTGGGGTTCCGGTCACACTCGGATTTGACTATTGTCGGCGGCTCCAAGCCTGGTCGGGGTCCGATGGCCCTGCCTGTGTGTGCTGGCTTCACTTCGCTCCCCGGTCCTACGGTTCCGCGTTGCTTCACCACTCCTGCAGACGGCCACCACCGTCTGCCAACCTTGCTGTCAGTGCCTGGGCCACAAACCCAGACACCCAAGTGTTTACTCCTCACACTTCAAACTCCAAACTCGTTCTCCTCCAAACTCTAACTGACACTTTTCCCGCCTCCAGGCCTGTGAACTGCTCGGTGGGCGGGGCTAACCGCTTGGCTCCGCCCCAACTGGTGTGGACATCAGACCGTGGAGGGAGGCAACAAGGGTTTTGTGTTTGGCTAATGTTACTGTCTAATGGGGGTGGGGGTGTATGTATGTTACCTGTGACGACCTGGCTAGTCCAGGGCGCCACATTAGTGACGCACATCCGGCATCGTTAGTGATATCGTAGCGTGTGACAGGTATGAACGAGCAGAAATACTCACTTTCTCGTTCATCATTGACACGTCGCTCATTTTCTGAAAATTGAACGTCCGGTTGTTTATTGTTCCCGAGGCAGCACACATCGCTCCGTGTGACACCCCGGGAATGATGAACTGCAGCTTACCTGCGTCCCACCGGCAATGCTGAAGGAAGGAGGTGGGCGGAATGTTTACGTCCCGCTCATCTCCGCCCCTCCGCTTCTATTGGCCGGCCGCTGTGTGACATCGCTCTGACGCCGAACGTCCATCCCCCTTCAGGAAGTGGATGTTCGGCGCCCACAGCGAGGTCGTTTGGAAGGTAAGTACGTGTGACGGGGGGGTTACAGCATTGTGCGACACGAGCAACAAATTGCCCGTGCCGCACAACAAATTGCAACGTTTAAAGCAGGCTTTATGGCCAATGAGCTAAATACGTAGTGCATGACACCAGGAGAATTGTCATCTCAGTCATTGCCAACAGTTCTATGCAGAGTGAAAAAGTTGAAATGAGTTTGTCATTGGCTGCTTTGCCCTGCATAGGCAGAAACGAAGATAATAATGAAGGGAGAAATATTATCTTGGTCACTGCCTATGCAGTGCATAACAGCCACTGTCAAATTCATCTAACCTGATGTGCTCTGCATAGGCAACGAAGAAGTTGACAAAGCCTAAGCAGGACATAACTGAAATATGTGTACTGCACATAAGCTACATGGTGCTAACTTGCAGCTCACTTCCTCTTGTCTCACTATTGCCAAATTAAAGAGAATGTGACTGGTGTAAAAAAAAACTACTAACATTATAATAGGCTTTACATATTATACACTTTTCCCAATCCTAAATATAGTTATGGTTAAGGTTAGAGCTAGAACTGGATCTGTGGTTAAAGCTAAGGTTGAGACAAGTGTTGCGGCTAGTCTTGGGGCTTGGGGCTTTGGATAGAGCCAGTTATAGGGTTAGATTTAGGGCTTTGCTAATAAAGTAGTTCCATAAAAAATTAAAAAGTGCCCTATTACAGATCGTTTAGTGCATATCATTTACTTTGGTCTACCTGTGTAATCAGGCATTCAGTTTACTGATCGGCGGTCTATCATGTCACCAGTCGGTGTCTATAAATGGACCCAAAGGCGGGCTTTGCACATTGCGACATCGCAAGTCGATGCTGCGATGTCACACGCGATAGTCCCCGCCCCCGTCGCAGGTACAATATCTTGTGAAAGCTGGCGTAGCGAAAATTACGCCGGCTTCACATGCACTCACCTGCCCTGCGACCGTCGCTCTGGCCGGCGACCCACCTCCTTATTAAGGGGGCGGGTCGTGCGGTGTCACTGCGACGTCACACGGCAGGTGGCCAATCGGAGCGGAGGGGTGGAGATGAGTGGGATGTAAACATCCCGCCCACCTCCTTCCTTCCGCATATTCTACGGAAGCCGCGGTGACGCCGGTAGGAGATGTTCCTCGCTCCTGCGGCTTCACACACAGCGATTTGTGCTGCCGCAGGAGCAAGGAACAACATCGGACCGCCGCGTCAGCATAATTATGGATTACGCCGACGCTGCACCGATGATACGATTACGACGCTTTTGCGCTCGTTAATCGTATCATGGAGCCTTTACACACTACGATGTCGCATGCGATGCCGGAAGTACGTCATTTTCAATTTGACCCCACCGACATCGCACCTGCGATGTCGTAGTGTGCAAAGCCCGCCTAAGGGCGGCATTACACGGTACGATATATCGGGCGATATGTCGTCGGGGGTCACGGAATTCGTGACGCACATCCGGCATCGTTAGAGATATCATACTGTGTGACACCTCCGAACGACTGTTAATGAGCAAAAATACTCACCTTATCTTTGCTCGTTGACACGTCGTTCATTTTCACAATGTCGTTCCTCCTTCTGCGCTCCGGTTGTTCATCGTTCCCGTGGCAGCACACATCGTTACGTGTGATACCCTGGGAACGACGAACAACAACTTACCTGCGTCCCGCCGGCAATGAGGAAGGAAGGAGGTGGGCGGGATGTTACGTCCAACTCATCTCCACCCCTCCGCTTCTATTGGCCAGCCGCTGTGACGCCGAACGTCCCTCCCCTTCAGGAAGAGGATGTTCACCGCCCACAGCGACTTCGTTAGGGAGGTAAGTACGTTTGACAGGGGTTTAACGACTTTGTGCGACACAGGCAATGAATTGCCCGTGACGCACAAATGACGGGGGCGGGTGCGATCGCTCATGTGATTGCACGATATATCTTCTCGTGTAACGCCGCCCTAAGACACGTCTAAGTTTTTCTTGAGGACCTTCATAAAAATGGACACATGAAAAGACCCAAAGACTATAATGTACTATTTTTTTAAAACAGAAGGTACATGGACAACAATCGTAGATGTATTAATGAAGCCAGATTGTGTGAGAGATCCAAATTTTCATGCATCTCTATTTACTTACCATATTTTTTGAACTATAATTTGCACCCAGGTTTTGACAACAGAAAATAGGAAAAAAATGTTAATTGTTAATATTAAAACTACACTGTTGATATAAAGATGTGGAGGGGTTAATGTGTGCGTAATATTGGTTGGATTCAGTTGTGCTCCTGACTTGGTGCTCTACGGTAGAAGAGGGGGTAATGTCTTTCATTTATGCCACTTAAACTCCTTATACAAAATTTATCAAGCTGTAATTTTTAGAAGAAGTTAGCCTAATGTCCACATTATAAAGGTGGCATATTGTAGATTTTATATCACTGATTTTCTGTAGCAGCGCGGTGGTTCAGTGGTTAGCACTGTTGCTTTCCAGCGCTAGGGTGCTGGGCTTGAATCCCATTAAGCATAACACCTTCAAGGAGATTGTATGTTCTCCCCGTGTTTGTGTGGTTTTCAACCAGGTGCTTTGGCTTCCTCCCACACTCCAAAGACATAAGCCGGCTTTACACGGGACGACCGATCGTGCGATTTCACGATCGATCGTACCCGCCCCCGTCGTTTGTGTGTCACGGGCAAATCGCTGCCCGTGTCGCACAAAGTCGTGAAACCCCCGTCACACGTACTTACCTGCTGAGTGACCTTGTTGTGGGCGGCGAACGTCCACTTCCTGAATGGGGAGGACGTTCGGCGTCACAGCGACGTCACACAGCCGCCGGCCAATAGAAGCGGAGGGGCGGAGATGAGCGGGATGTAAACATCCCGCCCACCTCCTTCCTTCCGCATAGCCGGCGGGAGCCGTGGGACACAGGTAAGCAGAGTTCATCGGTCCCGTGGTGTCACATGGAGCGCCGTGTGCTGCCACGGGAACGATGAACAACCGGCACAAGTAAAAATAAACGATATTATGAAACTGAGCGACGAGTACACGACTCACAATTTGTGAGCGATACTGCGTCGCTCAGAGGTTTCACACGAGACGACGTTGTGTATGATGCCGGTTGTGCGTCACAAAAACCATGACCCCGACGATGCATCGCACGATCCATCGTCTTGTGTAAAGCACCCTATACTGTTAGAGAATGTGGATTATGAGCCCCAATGGAGACAGTGATGATAATCTATTTAAATCACTGCATAATATGATGGCACTATATAAGCAATGCACAATAATAACGAGTATGTGGCGCCCTGGACTAGCCAGGTCGTCACAGGTATTGCAACAACACACCCCACACCCCGAGATAGGCACACCAGTCACACACAAATCCTTGTTGCCTCCCTCCAGGGGCTGATGTCCACACCAGGTGGGGTGGAGCCAGGCAGTTGGCCCCACCCACTGAGGAGTTCACAGTCCTGGAGGCGGGAAAGGAAGTGAGAGAACAGTTAGGGAGAGTGAAGGAGAAGGAGTGAAGTGGCAAGATAGGAGCAGATTGACCGTGTCCGGGTACGTGGCCCGGGCACCGAGAGCAAGGTTGGCAGACGGTGGTGGCCATCTGCAGGAGAGGCTGATCGACACGGAACCGTAGGACCAGGAACGGGCGGTGGCCCGCCGGTACCGAACCGGGGAGCGAAGAGAAGCCAGCACAAACCGGCAGGGCCTACGGACCCCGAACAGGCTTGGAGTCGCCGTTAAACCGGTCAAATCCGTTAGCGACCGGAACCTCCGGGGTTTCCTAGCAACAAAGACCCGACTGAAGGCAACCGTCCAAACTGAGAAGGGAAAATACAGCTACCGCTACAGCTAGGATTCCCAGGGCCAGAGCCTGCGGGCAAAAGGGGCTCCTCCGGCACATATCCAAGCTGGGGAGCGGGTTACCGGTGGGAAGCCATCGGGACCGAAGATACTCAACAGGTGCAGGGAAAGGCAGCCACCACCAACCTACCGGGAGTAACCACAGCAGCCGGCTGCGGGACCCGTCCATCCAGCCGTTTGTTTTACCGGAGACTCTGTGTCCATTCTTGGCTGAGTGAGTACCACCATGCCATCTGGCACCGCGCTGCCCCCGCGACCCTGCACCTTGCCAACCCTGCCTCCCCGTCACATCTCACCGGGCCCCGGGACCACCAACCCCCCTACCCACGGAGGGGAGAGAAACATTTCGGCTGCTCCCTGTCATCGCTCCCGGGATTCCCGTCCAGAGCAGCGGTGGTGTCCCCACCTCACCACACACTGTGGGTGGCATCACGGACCAACTCCCCAAACCTAAAACCACCCATTTCACTCACGGGCGAGGAGCGCCACTCGAGGCCCCGGATCCGGCCCACCGCTCGAGCCACCGAGCAGCCAGCAGCAGGCAGCAGCAGCGCCGGACCCGAGCGTTGGCGAGCGCAGACAGACAGACAGAGAAAATGCAGGAGATCAATCTTTATTGGAAGATGCAGACTCTACTGCTAAGTGTAAAGGGTGCTTCACACACAGCGAGCTCGCTGCCGAGATCGCTGCTGAGTCACGCTTTTTGTGACGCAGCAGTGACCTCATTAGCGATCTCGCTGTGTGTGACACTGAGCAGCGATCTGGCCCCTGCTGCAAGATCGCTGCTCGTTACACACAGCCCTGGTTCGTTTTCTTCAAAGGCGCTCTCCCACTGTGACGCACAGATCGCTGTGTGTGACAGCGAGAGAGCGACAAATGAAGCGAGCAGGGAGCAGGAGCCGGCGTCTGGCAGCTGCAAAGGCTGGTAACTAAGATAAACATCGGGTAACCAAGGTGGTTACCCGATATTTACCTTAGTTACCAGCCTCCGCAGCTCTCACGCTGCCTGTGCTGCCGGCTCCGGCTCTCTGCACATGTAGCTGCTGTACACATCGGGTTAATTAACCCGATGTGTACTGTAGCTAGGAGAGCAAGGAGCCAGCGCTAAGCAGTGTGCGCGGCTCCCTGCTCTCTGCACATGTAGCTGCATTACACATCGGGTTAATTAACCCGATGTGTACTGTAGCTAGGAGAGCAAAGAGCCAGCGCTCAGTGTGCGCGGCTCCCTGCTCCCTGCACACACAGCTAAGCGGTGTGCGCTGGTAACTAATGTAAACATCGGGTAACCATACCCGATGTTTACCTTAGTTACCAGTGTCCGCAGCTTCCAGACGCCGGCTCTGTGCAAGCGCAGCGTCGCTTGCACGTCGCTGCTGGCTGGGGGCTGTTCACTGGTTGCTGGTGAGATCTGCCTGTTTGACAGCTCACCAGCGACCATGTAGCGATGCAGCAGCGATCCTGACCAGGTCAGATCGCTGGTCGGATCGCTGCTGCATCGCTAAGTGTGAAGGTACCCTTATGCATCTTGTTATCTAGATGACAGTTTTATTATTCTTCAGCCTGTGCACCAAAGATCCATTCTATTAACTCTAGCAAGCTCAGGTCAGTCTCTCCTGCTCAGCATTACATAGATCTAGATGGAGAGAGAACTATGCAGCAACTAAGTTATCTCATAGCAATAGGGTAGAGCATTCATAAGTGCTGTGCTCCTATTATGTAAGCAAGCAGACAGGGAGGTCTGCTACTGCTGATTTTATTGACTGCGGACTATAAGGGGTGCTTCACACATAGCGAGATCGCTACCGAAATCGCTGCTACGGCACAGTTTTGGTGACGCAACAGTGACCTTATTAGCGATCTCGCTGTGTGTGACACTGAGCAGCGATCTGGCCCCTGCTGCGAGATCGCTGCTCGTTACACACAGCCCTGGTTCGTTTTCTTCAAAGGTGCTCTCCCGCTGTGACACACAGATCGCTGTGTGTGACAGCGAGAGAGCGACGAAATGAAGCGAGCAGGGAGCAGGAGCCGGCATCTGGCAGCTGCGGTAAGCTGTAACCAGGGAAAACATTGGGTAACCAAGGTGGTTACCTGATATTTACCTTAGTTACCAGCCTCCGCCGCTCTCACGCTGCCTGTGCTGCCGGCTCCGGCTCTCTGCACATGTAGCTGCAGTACATATCGGGTTAATTAACCCGATGTGTACTGTAGCTAGGAGAGCAAGGAGCCAGCGCTAAGCAGTGTGCGCGGCTCCCTGCTCTCGCGGTTATGATCGCTGCTTCGGCTGCTGTGTTTGACAGCTAAGCAGCGATCATAACAACGACTTACAAGGTCGCTGTTACGTCACAGAAAATGGTGACGTAACAGTGACCTCGTTGTCGCTGTCGCTTAGTGTGAACCAGCCCTAAGACACACATCCATTTTATCTTGACAAAAAGTCTGTCATATGGTCAGAAAAATATAAGTAGTTTTTTATTTACACTTCAAATGTTGGGGGTTCATGCTGTACAAAGTAAACTATTTAGGGCTCATGTTGTTTACAGGAGGCTTTGAGGAAGCTCATGCTCTATATAGGAGAAGTGTGGGGGATCTTCTTGTTTATGGAGGCTATGTGGTGACTCATGCTATATATAGGAGGCTCTGTGGGGGCTCATAATGTATATAGGAGGCTATGTGGGGGACACATGCTGTATATATGAGTATGTGTGGGGCTCATACTGTACCGTATATAGGAGGATTTGTGGGGGCTCATACTGTATATAGCAGGCAATATGGGAACTTCTGCTGTGTAAAGGAGGCTATGAGGGAGCGTCTGCTGTATGTAGGAGGCTATGTGGGGGCTCATACATAAAGGCTATGTGGGTGCTCATGTGGTATATAGAAGTATGTGTGGGGGCTCATACTGTATATAGGAGACTATATGGGGGCTCATGCTGTAAATAGAAGGCTATATGGAGGCTCATGCTATATATAGGAGGCTATGTGGGGGCTCATATTGTATATAAGAGGATGTGTGGGCCCTCATACTGTGTAGGAAACTATGTGGGTCAAGTTGAATATTAGAGGCTATGTGAGAGTTCCTGCTTAATATAGGAGGTTATGTGGGGAATCATGCTGTATATGGAGAGACTATATGAGTGCTCATGCATAGGGGCTATATGGGGGCTTATAATATATATAGAAGGCTAATTGAGGGCTGCAGGTGGCAATGATCATATGACTTAAGCCTGCTTTACATGGTACGATCTATCGTGCAATTTCATGATCGATCGTACCTGCCCCTGTTGTTTGTGCGTCACAGGCAATTAGTTGCCCGTGGTGCACAAAGTCATTAACCCCCGTCACACACACTTACCTGCTGTGCGACATCGCTGTGGGCAGCGAACATCCTCTTCCTGAAGGGGGAGGGACGTTCGGCGTCACAGCGACGTCACACAGCGGCCGGCCAATAGAAGCAGAGGGGCGGAGATGAGCAGGATGTAAACATCCCACCCACCACCTTCCTTCCGCATAGCCGGCGGGTTCCGTGGGACGTAGGTAAGTTGCTGTTCATCATTCCCGGGGTGTGACACGGAGCGGCGTGTGCTACCCCGGGATTGATGGACAACCGGCGCCATTTTAATTAAACGAGATTATGAAACCGCGCGACGAGTACACGACTCACGATTTGTGAGCGATACTGTGTCACTCGGAGGTGTCACACAGCCAAACGTTGCAAGCGATGCCGGATGTGCGTCACAAAAACCGTGACCCCGACGATCTATCGCACGATAGATCATCTCATGTAAAGCACCCTTTACTAGTGATGAGCGAGCATGCTTGTCACTACTCGGTACTCGCACGAGTATCACTGTACTCGGGCTGCTCGGCGGGGACCGAGTAATCTCGCGATACTCGTGCTTTACTCGTGGTCTTCATTTCTGCATGTTGGCGCTCTTTTGAGAGCCAGCCCTCATGCAGGGATTGGCTGGCAGACCACTGCAATGCCACAGCCCTGTTAGTTGTGGAATTGCAGTGATTGGCCGGCCTGCACAGCGTCACCGAGCCTTTATATCGGCCGGCGCGCTGTGCTCTGCTCACAGCTATTCTGACAGTGAGTGTAGGGAGAGTGTCGCTGATTCAGGGAAAGCTTTGCGGCCCTTTATAGCTTTTTCAGTTGCAGGGCTGCAAACAGTGTGACCAAAAGTCCTTCTCAGGACTATTCTAGTTGTATACAGGCAGGCAGGGTATAGCCAGGTCGGAGTACAGTAGCAGAGTCCTTCTCAGGACTATTGTTGCTATATACAGGCAGGGTATAGCCAGGTCTGAATACAGGCTAGTGACCAAAAGAGTCCTTGTCAGGACTATTGTAGCAGTATACAGGCAGGCAGGCAGGCAGGGTAGTGGTGACCGTATACCAGCCTTCATATCTGGGGCTGGTGTACACAGTGTAAAACAGTCCAGATAGTGTCTGACTTGTCTGTACTGTAATTGTCGCTCCCCAAAAAAACCTGTTAGTAGGTTATTATTGCGTCCGTGCTTGGTTTTTAAAACCGCACGTGTGTGCCTGTTGGTGGCAGCGTACAGGTGCACTGGTGTGCGTTTACCAAACTATTATATAACGCACAAGTGTAGTGTATAATACACGTCAGTCAGCAGTGGCTGATAGTGTCAGAGTTCTTAATTTTTGCTCCTAAAACCTGTGTTAGGTTATTATTGCGTCCGTGCTTGGTTTTTAAAACCGCACGTGTGTGCCTGTTGGTGGCAGCGTACAGGTGCACTGGTGTGCGTTTACCAAACTATTATATAACGCACAAGTGTAGTGTATAATACACGTCAGTCAGCAGTGGCTGATAGTGTCAGAGTTCTTAATTTTTGCTCCTAAAACCTGTGTTAGGTTATTATTGCGTCCGTGCTTGGTTTTTAAAACCGCACGTGTGTGCCTGTTGGTGGCAGCGTACAGGTGCACTGGTGTGCGTTTACCAAACTATTATATAACGCACAAGTGTAGTGTATAATACACGTCAGTCAGCAGTGGCTGATAGTGTCAGAGTTCTTAATTTTTGCTCCTAAAACCTGTGTTAGGTTATTATTGCGTCCGTGCTTGGTTTTTAAAACCGCACGTGTGTGCCTGTTGGTGGCAGCGTACAGGTGCACTGGTGTGCGTTTACCAAACTATTATATAACGCACAAGTGTAGTGTATAATACACGTCAGTCAGCAGTGGCTGATAGTGTCAGAGTTCTTAATTTTTGCTCCTAAAACCTGTGTTAGGTTATTATTGCGTCCGTGCTTGGTTTTTAAAACCGCACGTGTGTGCCTGTTGGTGGCAGCGTACAGGTGCACTGGTGTGCGTTTACCAAACTATTATATAACGCACAAGTGTAGTGTATAATACACGTCAGTCAGCAGTGGCTGATAGTGTCAGAGTTCTTAATTTTTGCTCCTAAAACCTGTGTTAGGTTATTATTGCGTCCGTGCTTGGTTTTTAAAACCGCACGTGTGTGCCTGTTGGTGGCAGCGTACAGGTGCACTGGTGTGCGTTTACCAAACTATTATATAACGCACAAGTGTAGTGTATAATACACGTCAGTCAGCAGTGGCTGATAGTGTCAGAGTTCTTAATTTTTGCTCCTAAAACCTGTGTTAGGTTATTATTGCGTCCGTGCTTGGTTTTTAAAACCGCACGTGTGTGCCTGTTGGTGGCAGCGTACAGGTGCACTGGTGTGCGTTTACCAAACTATTATATAACGCACAAGTGTAGTGTATAATACACGTCAGTCAGCAGTGGCTGATAGTGTCAGAGTTCTTAATTTTTGCTCCTAAAACCTGTGTTAGGTTATTATTGCGTCCGTGCTTGGTTTTTAAAACCGCACGTGTGTGCCTGTTGGTGGCAGCGTACAGGTGCACTGGTGTGCGTTTACCAAACTATTATATAACGCACAAGTGTAGTGTATAATACACGTCAGTCAGCAGTGGCTGATAGTGTCAGAGTTCTTAATTTTTGCTCCTAAAACCTGTGTTAGGTTATTATTGCGTCCGTGCTTGGTTTTTAAAACCGCACGTGTGTGCCTGTTGGTGGCAGCGTACAGGTGCACTGGTGTGCGTTTACCAAACTATTATATAACGCACAAGTGTAGTGTATAATACACGTCAGTCAGCAGTGGCTGATAGTGTCAGAGTTCTTAATTTTTGCTCCTAAAACCTGTGTTAGGTTATTATTGCGTCCGTGCTTGGTTTTTAAAACCGCACGTGTGTGCCTGTTGGTGGCAGCGTACAGGTGCACTGGTGTGCGTTTACCAAACTATTATATAACGCACAAGTGTAGTGTATAATACACGTCAGTCAGCAGTGGCTGATAGTGTCAGAGTTCTTAATTTTTGCTCCTAAAACCTGTGTTAGGTTATTATTGCGTCCGTGCTTGGTTTTTAAAACCGCACGTGTGTGCCTGTTGGTGGCAGCGTACAGGTGCACTGGTGTGCGTTTACCAAACTATTATATAACGCACAAGTGTAGTGTATAATACACGTCAGTCAGCAGTGGCTGATAGTGTCAGAGTTCTTAATTTTTGCTCCTAAAACCTGTGTTAGGTTATTATTGCGTCCGTGCTTGGTTTTTAAAACCGCACGTGTGTGCCTGTTGGTGGCAGCGTACAGGTGCACTGGTGTGCAATTTCCAGAAACTTTGATATAACGCACAAGTAGTGAATATACACGTCAGCAGTGCACAGCATTGCAAAATGCGCAAGGGCATTGGCAAGGAACAAGGAAGTGGACGTGATGGTGGTGCAGGCAGAGGCCGAGGTCGTGGGCAAGCTCTAATTTCGCCACAACAAAGGGCCACATCTAGTCGCTCGCACGTCCTGTCCCAAATTCTTGGGGACCGCAGCAGTACACCGCTCTTGAACCAAGACCAGTGTCAACAGGTTGTTAGTTGGATAGCGGATAATGCTTCCAGTCAGATTGGCACCACCACAAACACTCTGTCTTCCACACGGTCAAGTGTCAGTAGCCGTGATACTGCACCGCACATTTCTGAACCTGATCCTCCTTCCTACCACCAGGCTGAGTACACGTCCTCCTCGGACATTAATGATCCCACACTTGGACACTCGGAAGAGCTGTTCACGTTTCCATTCACACATTCTGGCCTCTCGCCAGCTCATATTGAAGTGGGTCATGAGGAGATCGTCTGTACAGATAGCCAAATATTTGAGCAGCCACGTTCTCACGAAGTTGGCAACGTGTCTCAACAAGTGGTGGACGATGATGAGACACAATTGTCAGCAAGTCAGGAGGAGGAGCAGGGTGCGGAAGAGGAAGACGACGTGGTGGATGATCCAGTAACTGACCCAACCTGGCAGGAGGATATGCAGAGCGAGGACAGCAGTGCACAGGGGGAGGGAGGCGTAGCATCACAACAGGCAGTAAGAAGCAGGGTGGTGGTCCCAGGCAGAAGTCAGGCAACCGTTCCCCGTAACAACACGACGACACAAGGTGCCTGTACAAATGTTAGGTCTTCATGAGTCTGGCAGTTTTTTAAGTTGGATCCAGATGATTCAAAAAAGGCCATTTGCAACACCTGCCGTGCCAGCATCAGCAGGGGTACCAAAACTAGCAGCCTGACCACCACCAGCATGATCAGGCACATGTCAGCCAAGCACCCGACTTTGTGGGAAGTACAACAGAGTCGAGGAGCAGTGCTTGCTGATGTCACTGCTACGTCTTCGCTGGTTGTGCATGCGAGCCAATCCTCTGTCCATGCTGCCTGCGAACAAGCCTCCTCCACTCCTGCACCTGCAGTTGCCTACGCAGAAAGAACACCATCATCAAGCACGTCCTTGTCCCAGCGCAGCGTTCAGTTATCCATTCAGCAAACCTTTGAACGCAGGCGCAAATACACTGCCAACACCCCACATGCCACAGTTCTAAATGCTAACATTTCGCGACTGCTTGCGCTGGAAATGTTGCCTTTTAGGCTGGTGGAGACAGAAGCATTCCGTGACCTGATGGCGGCAGCTGTCCCACGTTACTCGGTCCCCAGCCGCCACTATTTCTCCCGGTGTGCCGTCCCCGCGTTGCATAACCACGTGTCACAAAACATCACACGTGCCCTGAACAACGCTGTTTCACCCAAAGTCCACCTAACCACAGACACGTGGACAAGTGCTTGTGGGCAAGGCCGCTACATCTCGTTGACGGCACACTGGGTTAATATTGTGGAAGCTGGGACCCAGTCTGAGCGAGGGACGGAACACGTCCTTCCCACACCAAGGTTTGCAGGCCCTACCTCAGTCAGTGTTTCACCCACACTCTACAGCTCCGGAATGTCATGCTCTTCAGCCTCCTCCTCCTCCTGCGCATCCTCATCCACTGTGCCCTCCACACCAGTCACAAGCTGGAAGCACTGCAGCACTGCCTCGGCGAAGCGGCAACAGGCTGTGCTGAAGCTAATCTGCATAGGTGACAAACCCCACAATGCAGAAGAGCTGTGGACAGCTCTGAAACAGCAGGCAGATCACTGGCTCACACCTCTGAACCTAAAGCCAGGAAAGGTCGTTTGTGACAATGGCCGGAACCTGGTGGCGGCTTTGAGGCGAGGCCAGCTGACACATGTTCCATGCGTGGCCCATGTGCTCAACCTCGTGGTTCAGCGGTTTATAAAGTCATACCCAGAGCTGTCTGATCTGCTGGTAAAAGTTCGCCGCCTGTCTGCACATTTTCGAAAGTCACCTACTGCTTCAGCCGGCCTTGCCGGCTTTCAGCGCCGTTTGCATCTTCCGGCTCACAGACTGGTGTGTGATGTCCCCACGCGTTGGAATTCAACTCTGCACATGTTGGTCAGGATATGTGAGCAGAAGAGGGCAGTTGTTGAGTACCTGCATCACCTAAGCCGTCGGGAAATGGGTCAAACTCCACACATAACACCTGAGGAGTGGAGATGGATGTCAGACCTATGTACCATCCTCCAAAACTTTGAGGACTCCACCAAGATGGTGAGTGGTGATGACGCCATTATTAGCGTCACCATACCGCTACTCTGCCTTCTAAAACGGTCCCTTTTGAAAAACAAACATGATGCATTGCAGGCGGAGCGCGATGAGTTGCAGCAAGAAACAGTAGTGGGTGTGGGTGATAACACACAGCCCAGCCTCGTCTCATCACAACGTGCAGTGGAGGACTATGACGAGGAGGAGGATGAAGACATGGAGCAACTCTCCGGCCAAATTGAGGATATGACATGCACACCAGTCATATCCTCGATTCAGCGTGGCTGGCCAGAGGACAGGGTAGATGAGGAGGAGGAGGAGGAGGAGGAGGAGGAGGACAGCATGTTCAGTCATCTTGTTGGTCAGGCTACTGAAGTCCTGGCTGTTAAGAGTCTGGCGCACATGGCTGACTTTATGGTAAGCTGCCTGTCTCGTGACCCTCGCGTTAAGAACATCTTGGCCGACAATCATTACTGGTTGGTAACACTGTTAGACTCACGCTACAAGGAGAACTTTTTGTCTCTTATTCCCGTGGATGAGAGGTCAACCAAAATGCAGCAGTTTCGGAAGGCCATACTCACGGAAGTAGGCAAAGCATTCCCCTCACAAAACGCTAGCGGCATAGGTCAGGAATCAGTGGACAACCGAGGCGTACAGCCGAGAGAGGCACAAGTCCAATCCGCCAGAGGTAGGGGAACAGTCTTTAAGATGTGGGACAGTTTTCTCAGCCCCTCACGTACCACAGCCCCTGAGGTGCGGGGTAGTGCCACAAGAAATCCTAAGTTTGCCCAGATGCTGAAGGAGTACCTTGCAGATCGAACAACTGTACTCCGACATTCCTCTGTGCCTTACAATTATTGGGTATCCAAGCTGGACACGTGGCATGAATTGGCTCTCTACGCCTTGGAAGTCCTGGCCTGCCCTGCTGCTAGCGTTTTGTCAGAGCGTGTTTTTAGTGCCGCAGGTGGAATCATTACAGATAAACGCACCCGCCTGTCAACTGAAAATGCTGACAGGCTGACTCTGATAAAGATGAACAAGGGTTGGATTGGGCCAGACTTCACCACACCACCAGCAAATGAGAGCGGAATTTAAAGTTTGCCATGTACCTCCACTCACCCATGGGTACACTTCTCGACTTTGGATAATCGCTGGACTGCTCCTCCTTCTCCTCATGCGCCATCATGATGACCGTTACAATAGTTAGGTCTTTGTTTCAGGTATACCCCCAGTGGTAAATTTTTTCGCCCATTCTTTGCAGAATGGACATTACAACGACAGGAGACCCGCTCCTTTGCAATGGGAACAATGTTTTGAGGCCCTCATGCACGTCTCTACCCAGGGACAACGTGGAGCCTCCCAATTTTTGGCTGCCCTGCCTAAGGGCTATACTGAAATACACCCACTTCCTTAAAATGGACACTTAATGTTTTGAGGCCCTCATGCACGTCTCTACCCAGGGACAATGTGGAGCCTCCCAATTTTTGGCTGCCCTGGCAAAGGGCTATACTGAAATAGACCCACTTCCTTACAATGGGCACTTCAGGTTTAAAGGCCATCATGCACGTCTCTACCCAGGGACAATGTGGAGCCTCCCAATTTTTGGCTGCCCTGCCTAAGGGCTATACTATAATACACCCACTTCCTGACAATGGACACTTAATGTTTTGAGGCCCTCATGCACGTCTCTACCCAGGGACAATGTGGAGCCTCCCAATTTTTGGCTGCCCTGGCAAAGGGCTATACTGAAATAGACCCACTTCCTTACAATGGGCACTTCAGGTTTAAAGGCCATCATGCACGTCTCTACCCAGGGACAATGTGGAGCCTCCCAATTTTTGGCTGCCCTGCCTAAGGGCTATACTATAATACACCCACTTCCTGACAATGGACACTTAATGTTTTGAGGCCCTCATGCACGTCTCTACCCAGGGACAATGTGGAGCCTCCCAATTTTTGGCTGCCCTGGCAAAGGGCTATACTGAAATAGACCCACTTCCTTACAATGGGCACTTCAGGTTTAAAGGCCATCATGCACGTCTCTACCCAGGGACAATGTGGAGCCTCCCAATTTTTGGCTGCCCTGCCTAAGGGCTATACTATAATACACCCACTTCCTGACAATGGACACTTAATGTTTTGAGGCCCTCATGCACGTCTCTACCCAGGGACAATGTGGAGCCTCCCAATTTTTGGCTGCCCTGGCAAAGGGCTATACTGAAATAGACCCACTTCCTTACAATGGGCACTTCAGGTTTAAAGGCCATCATGCACGTCTCTACCCAGGGACAATGTGGAGCCTCCCAATTTTTGGCTGCCCTGCCTAAGGGCTATACTATAATACACCCACTTCCTGACAATGGACACTTAATGTTTTGAGGCCCTCATGCACGTCTCTACCCAGGGACAATGTGGAGCCTCCCAATTTTTGGCTGCCCTGGCAAAGGGCTATACTGAAATAGACCCACTTCCTTACAATGGGCACTTCAGGTTTAAAGGCCATCATGCACGTCTCTACCCAGGGACAATGTGGAGCCTCCCAATTTTTGGCTGCCCTGCCTAAGGGCTATACTATAATACACCCACTTCCTGACAATGGACACTTAATGTTTTGAGGCCCTCATGCACGTCTCTACCCAGGGACAATGTGGAGCCTCCCAATTTTTGGCTGCCCTGGCAAAGGGCTATACTGAAATAGACCCACTTCCTTACAATGGGCACTTCAGGTTTAAAGGCCATCATGCACGTCTCTACCCAGGGACAATGTGGAGCCTCCCAATTTTTGGCTGCCCTGCCTAAGGGCTATACTATAATACACCCACTTCCTGACAATGGACACTTAATGTTTTGAGGCCCTCATGCACGTCTGTATGCAGGGGCATTGGTGAACCTCACAATTTAGGACTGCCCTGGCAAAGGAAAATACTACAAAGACTCACTTCCTCAAAATGGGCACATTAGACTCAAGAGGCCTTCATGTACGTCTCTTCTCAGGGACATCGGAGTGCCACACAATGTTTTCACGTAAAATCTTTCATGTATTGATCTCAAAAAGTAACATACACCAGATCTATCTCACTATTGGGTATGTGCCCTTAACATTTCCGCCATGAAAAATCATTTTGGGGTCATTTTGGAAGGTTTTCTGGTGAGTCCGTAAAAATGGCGTAAAACGCGGACAAAATTGTTCACAGCTGTGACTTTTGAGTGATAAATGCTTCAAGGGGTCTTCCCCATGCTGTTGCCATGTCATTTGAGCACTCTTCTGAGACTTTTGTGACATTTTTAGGGTTTCTCCATGCTGCCGGGAGGTCATTTCACAAAAATACTCGGGTCTCCCATAGGATAACATTGGGCTCGTTGCTCGGGCCGAGTACACGAGTATCTTGGGAGGCTCGGCCCGAGCTTCGAGCACCCGAGCTTTTTAGTACTCGCTCATCACTACCCTTTACACATTTGTGCATGTATATTTTTTTTTTTTTTTACATTGATGATAAAAGAAAATTTGCTATAGTTGTTACAGGATGTTCTGATAATAATCACTAGCAAATGTCAGGGATCATGAAACTCTAAAAAGTGCTGGAATTAAGCGTTCTTCACATCATATAGTATAGCCGCACCATTAGTTTTCTCAATGCTCTTAGAAAACCCTGTGAAATTAAAGATAATAAATGTCTATTTAGGAATCTTAAGCCTCAAAACATAAACAGGCTGACAATGTTAAATCAATATCAAAGAACTGTACTATGTTACTACTCTTTATTGACCCTCATTTACGTTATTCCAAGGACAGACAAAACACCTGCAGCTTCTTCACTGCACACAATCGTCAGAGTGGGTTTCTTTTCACTGTTCCAAGGATTACAATAAGACTTAATGAACTTTAACAGACTTTATTATTAGCCCTCATATTGGATAAGCCCACTAAATACTCACATGTACTTTTGGGTTTAGTTCACAGACGTAGAACGTAATTAAACTTTCACTCTAAGGAGCAGTATAATTGCTTATCCATTCAAAGTAACCAAAGGGTCTTATATATCAACAACTATGTAAAAATGAATGCATTTATTATACCTTAGAAACTCTGGTCATAAAGCAATAAAACACACCTGTAATTAAGGAGTTAAATAGAATCTGTCACCAAATTCTTTCTACCCTAGAGCAGCTTGACATAGAGGCAGAGACCTTGATTCCAACAATGTGTCACTTACTGGGCTGCTTGCTGCATTTTTTTAAATTTTTTTTATGAAATCATTGTTTCATCTGCTGCAGATTGTCACGATTCCTCTGTGCAGAGCATCTTGCACTGGAGATGCACTGCTGTGTTTTTTGGACGGCTGAGCTGGCAGGTTGATTTACTGTGCAGGATTCCATTCTGGTTCTGGGAGGTGTGTGCTCAGGTGTTTTAGCTTTCTGGTAATTGCTCTGTTTCTTTACTGAGCATACTCACCCAGAACCTTGCCAGTTGTACATTCTGGTTTGGTAGTTGTGCTGATAACCTGTGTCTTTGCTTTGTTCTAATCTGTTTTCTGACCCCGGACTGTTGCTTGACTTCTCTTTGCTCCTTGTTCCTGTCGTGACTTCTTGGTTTTTGAGCCCGGATCCCTATCTGACTATATCTCAGTTTTCTCTCTTAAGACATTAGGTGTCTTCCTGGAATACTGACCCCGAATCGTGACTTGACTATGCCTGAATTCTCCTGGTGTACTCCTGTTACCAGACCCTCACTTTCCTGCCTACTCTTCCGTCTTCTACCTGGAAGTAGTGGCTTGCATTGCACAGATGTAGCAGTTCTGTCAATGCTGAACTCTCTATAACTCCACCCACACCACTGATTGACAGCTTACTGTATGCGTGTACTGGCAGCGCGGATTAACTCTTCTTTCCTTGCACATCATCACTGTTTACTCTGGGATCTGAGCAGCCAGCCCTAATCACATGCCCTACAGTGATTGTGTCTCACACAACCATACCAGGTGAGTGGATCTATGAATTTCTTTACCTGTGATTATCAGGTAAGACACCATCTGCATTGTTGTCATTTCAGTTTTATATTTTATAAACCAGTTGAAATCTATCAGTAATTATAAAGAAATCCTGCCACTGAAAATAATATCAGCTGATTCAGTGTCTCATTACCAAGGTGCCCCACAAGAAACATCTCATGATGCATAAGACCAGTGAGCTGTCTCAAGACCTTTGCAACTTTAGTATTGCAAAACGTACTGATGGCATTGTTTACAGAAGAATTTCTAAACTAATGAAAGTTCCAGTGAGCAGTGTTGGGGCCATAATTCAGAAGAGGAAAGAACATAATTTCACCACAAATCGACCACGACAAGGTGCTCTCACAAGATTTCATACAGTGAAAAGAATTATCAGAAAAGTTGTCCAAGAGCCAATGACCACCTGTGGAGAGTTACAGCAAGACCTGTAATCTGCGGGTTTAATTGTTTCAGAAAACAATAAGTAATGCACTCCAAACCCATGGCCTATATGCATACTCACCACACAAGACTCCGTTGCTGAATTAAAAGAATATTCAAGCACATTTAAAGTTTTCTCAACTACATTTGGACAAGTCTGTGAAATACTGGGAGAATATTGTCTGGTCAGACGATACCAACATTTAACTTTTTGGATGCCATAATGCACACCATGTTTGGAAGAAAAAAAATCACTGAATATCACCCCGAAAACAGCATATCAACAGTAAAATTTGGAGGTGGGAACATCATAGTGTGGGGCTAGTTTTCAGCAAATGAAGCTAGCAAAGTTCAAATAATTGAAGGAAGGGCAAATTGACAAATGTGACAAGAGATTCTTGATAAAAATCTGCTGCCATCTATGAGGATGATGAAGATGAAACGAGGGCAGACATTTCAGCAAGATGATGATTGCAGACACATAACCAAGGAACTTCTCTTTTGGTTTCATAGAAAGAAATCAAAGCTGCTAGAATGGCCCAGCCAATCACCTGACCTGAATCCAATAGATATCATAGTATCATAGTTTTTAAGGTTGAAGGGAGACTTCAAGTCCATCTAGTTCAACCCGTAGCCTAACATGTTGATCCAGAGGAAGGCAAAAAAAAACCCAATGTGGCAAACAAGTTCCAATGGGGAAAAAATTTCCTTCCTGACTCCACATCCGGCAATCAGACTAGTTCCCTGGATCAACACCCTGTCATAAAATCTAATATACATAACTGGTAATATTAAAATTTTTCAAGAAAGGCATCCAGGCTCTGCTTAAATGTTAGTAGTGAATCACTCATTACAACATCATGCGGCAGAGAGTTCCATAGTCTCACTGCTCGTACAGTAAAGAATCCTCGTCTGTGATTATGATTAAACCTTCTTTCCTCAAGACGTAGCGGATGCCCCCGTGTTCCAGTCGCAGGCCTAGGTGTAAAAAGATCTTTGGAAAGGTCTCTGTACTGTCCCCTCATATATTTATACATTGTGATTAGATCCCCCCTAAGCCTTCATTTTTCCAGACTAAATAACCCCAAGTTTAATAACCTGTCTTGGTATTGCAGCCCACCCATTCCTCTAATAATCTTGGTGGCTCTTCTCTGCACCCTCTCCAGTTCAGCTATGTCCTTCTTATGTATCGGTGACCAGAATTGTACACAGTATTCTAAGTGCGGTCGCACTAGTGACTTGTACAGAGGTAGAACTATATTTTTTTCATGAACACTTATACCTCTTTTAATACATCCCATTATTTTATTAGCCCTGGCAGCAGCTGCCTGACACTGTCCACTAAAGTGAAGTTTACCATCCACCCATACACCCAAGTCTTTTTCTGTGTCTGTTTTACCCAGTGTTCTACAATTAAGTACATAATCATAAATGTTATTTCCTCTACCCAAGTGCATGACCTTACATTTATCTACATTAAACTTCAATTCCCACTTCTCAGCCCAATCCTCCAATTTACATAAATCTCCCTGTAATATAAAATTATCCTCCTCTGTATTGATTACCCTGCAGAGTTTAGTATCATCTGCAAATATTGAAATTCTACTCCGCATGCCCCCAACAAGATACTTTATCAAAGGAACTAAAGCTCAGATTTAATTGAAGGAACCCCCAGAACTATGAGGGTTTGGAGAGTATTTTTTGGAAGTATGGGCCAAAATCAGACCTAAGCAATGCATGCGACTTACTTCTCCATACAGGAGGCATCTTGAAGCTGGCATCACCAACAAAGGCTTTTGTACAAAGTGTTAAATTACATTTCAGTAAGCATGTGCAATACTTTTCCCTGTATTATTTCTAATTATTACTAGGGATGATCGAATACCTCAAATATTCGGCTTCGCGAATATCCGACGAATAGGTACGCTATGCGAGTATTCAATGTGCAATGTAAGTTTATGGGGAGCCCGAATAGTTCTGAATAGTTGTTATTTGGGTTTCCCATAGACTTACATTGCGCATCGAATATTCGCGAATAGTTGAATAGTGGCAACCTATTCGGCAAATATTCGCGAAGCCGAACATTTGAGGTATTCGATCATCCCTAATTATTACACATCACTAACGTTATGGACATCTATGGTTTGATTTTGTTACCTGTCTGGATTGGATAGGTCGTTACCAACATCTGGTGATAAATTCTTGTCAATAGCACCTTTCGAAGTATATTTAGTTAGAAAATTGATTACGTGTTCAATACTTATATATTGAAAAACTTGTTACTCCATTATACACTGTTTCTGGTACATTAAAAATGTAGAATGAGTGCAATAAGTAATTATTCGAACAGCTGCACACATCAAATGTACTATGTCCATCACTTTTATGGACTAATAATGTTGTTTGTACCTGCGCTATTATATTTACAAAAGGCCACTTGTTCTAATGAGACGTGTTACTCAACCTGTTCAGCTTTGCAGTATTTTCCTTTACCTTGCATAATTAATATATAATGTATTTCTTCTGGGTTTCCATTTCTGTGGATTTCTACATTTATGTGAAAGTTTAGTGCTGCTAACCACATTTACACATTTTATTAAATGAAGCATAACAGTGAACATGAATGAGTCTATGCATTTACATTAAGACATCAACATAGGGGGCATGCTATAAATTCATTTTTCCTGGCAGAGGAATTGTAAAAAGTAGCGCTGCTACTGACTAATGCACTGCATATAAAGACACCAGTTAGAATTTACTGTTTCTTTTAGGCACCTGAGACTTTTGGAGTAATTTGTAGGAACATTTTAAGCCATTAAACGGGCAAAACTTTTTTTTTCCAGAGAAAGACCTAATTTAAAGCATTTAATGTCATAGTGAGTTTTCTCTTTCCAAAAAGATTTTAAATTAGTAAAAATGGATTATAATTACAGACATGGCAATTATGCAAATTAGAAAGTTCACAATTGTCCATTCATATATACGAGGGCTGCTGATAAGTCTTTGGCTTTACCCAGAAAGAAATGAGATAGAATGATTAATGATTTATATTTATTCCACATACTCTCCACTGATGACAACAAACTTCTTACATCGGTATTCCAAGTTCTGTAAGCCTAGCATAAAGAAGAATTTTGGTTGTGCCTTAAACCAGGCATCCACAGTAGCCATGGCATCAGAAATGGTGTGAAATTTGGTACCCTTGAGGTGTTTCTTCAGGTTTGGAAACTGATGATAGTCGGAGGGAGCTTGATCTGGTGAATAAGGTGAGTGGTCAACCAGCTGGAAGCCCAGCTCTGCCAGTTTTGCCGTGGTCGCTTGTGCAGTGTGAGCCGAGGCGTTGTCTTGCAGGAACAAGATTCCTTTGGACAGCTTGCCATGCTTTTTAGCCTTCAGAGCTGCTTTCAGTTGGTTCAGAAGTTTAATGTAATACCTTGCATTGATGGTGAAACCCTTTTGAGGTAAGCCAGTAGCAGCACGCCCTCCTTAACACAGACGCCATCACATTAGTGGCTGATTTTTGCACTCTGAACTTCTTTGGACGAGGAGACCCACTGTGCCTCCACTATTGACTTCTCCTTGTTTTCAGGGTCATACAAATAAATCCACATATCATCCATAGTGACCAGTTGATCAAGGAAATTCTTATCAGTCCGGAAATGCTGACAAATGGACCGGGAAGTTTTCACTCGCATGCTTCTCTGATATGTTGTCAAATATTTGGGGACCCACTTTGCAGATAGCTTCCTCATGTCCAAATGTTCATGTTGGATAATGACACAAAGATGCTCACGGGAAATCCCCATGATGTCTGCTATTGCTTTAGCTGAAATTTATTGATTCTCCAGTATGAGGTTGTGCACAGCATCGACAATCTCCGTAATAAATAACTACTCTCGGTCGTCCAGGACGTTCCTGATCATTGGTGCTGAAGTGGCCCGTTTTAAATTTGACAACCTAGTTCTTAACTGTGGAATATGAAGGGCATTGATCAGACTTTCCTTGCAGAAACAAGAATTTTATCACTCCTCTGCTCCCAGTTGTTGTGAATATTGCATTAGACTCCGCCATTTTGTTTTCCCGTGTGCGTAGAACACTGTTACCATAAGCAACAAACCCAAAATTTTGAAAACACATATCAGACACATAAGGCCTTCATGTGATGTAACATTCATTACCATAGAAACAAAAGAAGATTTTTTTTAAATTTATTTTTATGGTATAATATAGACCCGCAGTCAGGGTTTGGGATTAGAAGCGTCAAACACGCTGTCACTCAGCGTGGGGGTGCATCTAACTGCAACTAAACACAGATGCTGGTAGGCAGAGAAAGCAGTGAATATGCATGAAGGATAATGCATGGCCTGGATCAGAATGAGCGGACTGGAAGCAGTTACAGCTGTACTGGAGCCTTGGTAAGTATAGCGCGCTTGCTTTATTATTTTGTTCTTTATTTTTCCTTTATTTTTTTGTATTTCCTGAGTGCCAGACCTGGATCATTAGCCGGAATTCCCTGAAAATTCCGAGCCCGGGCCTGGCAATCAGGTACCTTTGAAACTGAGCGTATCCGGGACTTTTACAGTCCGGGTCAGCCCATCACTAGTGATAACTGTTAATATTTGGGATTCCTATTGTCAGAATATATGTCATGGAAGAAGAGGCATCTGAATGAAGTGGTGGCCGCTGTACCACAGGCCCTGTGCCGAACATTCAATGTCTACGAGCTGACAGAAACAGCTAAGTGCAATGCTCCGCTTAGTTCTATCAGTCCCATATCCTATTGTGGTTGGTAACATCATTGTGCATGCAAGGACCTTTTATTAATGATAACATTTTTACCTGAAGAAGTCCAAAACGTATTTTATTTTAACCACTTTAATAAAAACATTTTTCTATTGCTCCTGGACCCCTAAGAAGCGCAATTCATTGTTATACCATATCAGATTAGAAGACGCACTTTTCCTCCCAACAATTTGGGAGGAAAATGAGAGGTGCATCTTATAATCCGAATGTAACTTACCGGGGCTGGTGGAGAGAGGTCACCGGAGTCAGGGAAGATGTTGTGAGCCACGGGCGGTGCTGGGGGTGGTGCTGCGGGCTGTGAGGCAGGGGCCGCCATTCTGACAATGTCGGTGGTGCAGGCTTCAAATAATGACGTTCAGAGTCAGCGCATATGTAGATGGAGCACGCGCCGCCTCCGGCCTATTGATCTCCCTGCAGCGGACCTAAAGAAAATGGCGCCCGGAGGTGGCACATGCACAGATGAAATCTCGGCTTGTTAGTGAGCTGAAAGCTCCATCTGCGCATGCACCGACTCCGGGCACCATTTCTTTAAAGCCCGCACCACTGACAGTTTCTGGATGCTCCTCCTGTCTCACAGTGCTCGCAGCAAGCATCTGGGACATCCGCAGCACCACCCGCAGCATTAGCCTCTGTGCCCACGTTGCGTATTTGTGTGCAGTTACGCTGCGTATTGCACTGCAGCGTAACTGCATGTGTCCTGCGTCCCCAGCACAATCTATGAAGATAGTGCATAATCCATGCACACGTTGCGTTTTAGAACGTAGGGATTTGCATGCTGCCAAATCGCTGTGTTCTAAAAAGCAACATGTCACTTATTCCGTGCGCTTTGGATGCAGCTCCCGCTCTGTCTATGGTGGGGGCTGCATCCAGAGGGCATGAAATCGGCTTTTTCACTGCAGTGTTTCTGCAGCGATTTGAAGCGCACATGTGCTGTTGAAATCACTGCAGAAATTTCTGAAGGGACACAATGCAACGTGGGCACATAGTCTTACCCTACTCCACCAATGCCCCTGTTTCCTGTGACCCCGCTCTACCAGTTGCAAATGTTGAAAAAATGGATTCAGCAAAGAGAGAATTTTCAATAGAAAAAAAGTACATTTATTCCATGTTGTAGTAAAAAGCATAGACACATGGAGGGTGTTCTTGAGCTTCCTCATTGATTTATATACAAAAAATACTGGAAAAAAGTAATTTTGTGCAAGAGATTTCTGAAATCGGTAAAAAACAATTTTTAATTTGGTTTAAACTACAAAAGAAAAAAAGGCAAAAGTCTGCAAAAATGCAACGTGAACTTGGTGTGGGTTTTCTTTATATTTATTTGATTTGTTTTGTATTTCATTCTTATATTTATACATTTCATAATCAATTAAAAGGGGACTTTTTTCATTGGAATATCTTTTTTTTTGTAAATTAGCAATTCAGAAATATTAACGTGTCAAAGTTTCCCATTTCATTGCGCTCAGTTGATGATGTGTAATACTACTATTGAGCAGGAGGTTACATTTATCAAGTTTTTCCTAACTAATGTATTTGATGCTCAAAATGCCAACTGATCATAAGGTTTAGGGTGCGCTCACACGAGCGTGAAAATCGGACGAGTGCAATGCGAGAAATTCTCGCATTGCACTCTGACCAATGTTAGGCAATGAGGGAGAGCAGTTGGGCAGCTTTTATCGCATCCAGATTCTGGATGCGAGAAAAGCGGCAGCATGCTTCGATTGTCTGCGAGACCCGTATCCCTCGCACCCATTCAAGTGAATGGATGCGAGAGATACATCGGACTGCACTCGGATGTTATCCCAGTGCAGTGCGATATACGCACATGCTGACAGTGGAGGAGATGGGGGGATTAACCCCTCCCTCTCCTCCGCTGCGCCCGCACTCAGCTTCACAGCTGTGACCCGATCGCAAGATCGGGTTACAGTCGCATGACACCTGGCTCACGCTCGCAGCAGAGCCTGAGCCGGGGGGCATTAGCATGTCGCATCCGATGCTCTCGCATCGGATGCCATACGCTCGTGTGAGTCCAGCCTAACAATGACCTTTCCAAATACAAACAGTTTTATATCAAATTTAAAAAATCTTTTATTTCTTTTACTCACCTATGGTACATAACACCATCATATTAAATTGCGCTTTACAGACATTATCATCGTCTCCTTCGGGACTCCCAATCTAAATTCTCTAACAGGAGGGCCAACATTGATCATTTATGTTTTTTTAAGTAACTTTTCTTTTCATATTTTGTGTTATACTATGTAGCAATGCCGGCCAGTGTTTTTTTTCCCATGCCGATTCAGCATTAGAAAAAAAAAATCACAGCATACTGCATATGGCAGCGTATATCAGATGGCACACTCCGCAGGGGTGCACTAACATGCTAATGAAGCCGACTAGCCAGGGGAACTAACGCCCAGGGGACTATCCCCTCGCTCATTAGCACACACTAAAAGATCTTTAGAAATACTTTTTCTAAAGATCTCTTTATCTTTGTGTGACGCCCTGGCCGGGCCAGGTAGTCACAGGTAGGGCCCCGCACTACACTGTTCCCTAACAGGTGACAGCAGCCAAACACATAAAACCCTAGTCACCTCCCTCAGTGCTTGATAGACACACCAGGGGGCGGAACCAGGCGGTTGGAAGACGCCCACCGAGGAGTCTCAGACAGCCTGGTGCGGGAAAGTTTAGTTCTGTTCCAGAGTTCAAGTCTTGAGGTCAAGTGGAGAGGTGTTTGGGCTGGAGCTGTGTGCAGCTCCAGCAGAGGAAGGACCCAAAATGAACCGGTGCCTGGGTAGGAGCCCTGGTACTGCTGGCTAGGAGGCAGACGGCGGTCTCCGTCTGCAGGAGCCGGGAAGACAGCTCGGTGGAACCGTGGTGGACAGGGACAGGGTAGTGGCCCGCCAGTACCGACCCGGGGAACCGACTCGGAAACCGGAGCACAAAGGGGGGTACTCAGACCTTGAAACTAGGTCCAGAAGCTACTGGGGGCTAGCTAATTCACTGATTGCGGCCAGGACTAGAGGTCCTGTCCCACCCAAAGTCCCGACTGAAAGCAACAGCCCAACGAGCGGGATAGAAAGCCACCGCCATGGCTCAGAGATACCACGGGCCAGCATCTGCAGGCAAATGGCTCCTTAGGCAACCAAAAGCCAGGAGCAGACTCCTGAAGTTGCAAACGCAGGTAGTCCACCATCACAAACAGGTGCAGGAGAAAGACAAAGACCACCAACCAGGTGGGAGACCAGACTGCAGCCGGCTGTGGGCACCGACCACCATCACCTTGGTTTACCAGAGACTCGTGTGTTTACTAATAGTGAGTACATCAGTGCCCGCCGGCCGCCCATCTTCCTGCACGGCCAAACACCCCCAATTGGTCCCGGGGCCACCATCCCTGCCCACGGAGGGGTTAACAACTTGCTGTGCAACATCTCCCCCGGGTGCCCCGTAACTGCAGCGGTGGTGTCCACCTTCACCACATCCCGTGGGTGGCATCACGAACTTAACACGGCTCCGGCCGTACACCTACGTCCCCAAACCTCAAACCTCTTTTTGATTGACGTGACCGCAGGACCCCCGGGTCCGGAGACCCTCGAGCCACCCACTGATGGTCCGGACCCGAGTGGCTCAGCTGCCGAGCATGGGGCGGTACATAGCCTACTATATACAGGGACAGTTAGGCAGGGATTAGCAATATGCATGTAACACCCTGGCACCGCCAGGTGGTCACACAGTATAGGCCCCTGCAAAACACCTTCCCTCACAGGGTTAAACTTTGCAAACCAAATCCTAGTCACCCCCCAGGGTAGGAAATGCCCACCAGTGGGCGGGACCAGGCTGATGGAGAATGCCCACCTAGGGGTCTAGAGAACCCGGGGCGGGAAAACAGTCAGTTGTCAGTTGAGTTGTCAGTGGAAGTGGGAGTGGAGTGGAGCAGGAGGAGAAAGTGCAGTCTAAGAGCAAAGGCACCGGGGTTGGAGCCCGGTGTATTGGCTAGGTTGCAGACAATGGTCCGTGTCTGTCAGGAGACGGGAAGACGGCAGCCGGAGATCCAAGGTGGACCGGGGCAGGATTGGAGCCCACCGGTACCGACACCGGAGACCCGACCCAAAAACTGTGAACAGAGGGGGTACTTAGACCCTGAAGCCAGGACCGGAACCAACTGCCTAGCTAATTAACCAATTGAGGGCAGTATTACATGTACAGTCCCAACAAAAGTTCCAAAAGCAGACAACCAACCACAGAGAGGGATAGGGCATCTTCCAGGGCCCGGTAGATCCCACGGGTCAGCGTCAGCGGGCACGGCTCCCAACAGAAGGACCGGGAGCAGACTCCCGTGTTCCACACCGAGAAGTCCACCATATTACAACACAGTGCAGAGCAAAGTGACACAGACCATCACCCCGGGTGAGGGACCAGAGTACACCCGGCCGCGGCGGCCGGCCACCAGCACCTTGGTTAATGATTGGACTTGTCTAATTTATTTAATTGTGAGTAAACTGAGACCCCCTGGTCTGACCAGGCGCTCCGACCCCTGCAATCACCGTCCCCTGCACCGAGTCACCGGCCCCGGGGCAACCATCCCTACCCATGGAGGCGTTAACAACCAGCTGCCATCCTATCGCCACCGGGTGCCCCACAACAGCAGCGGTGGTGCCACACTCACCACATACCGTGGGTGGCGTTATAGGCTGACTACGGCAAATCCCATACAAATACATCCCCTTTCATTTGGAGTGTCCGCGTGACCCACGGGTCCAGAGAATCCCTCGAGCCACACTGCGGACCTGGATCTGCTACTGACATGGGGCTGGCACACCTCAAAACAACCTGGCGTCACAAACAGGATTGTAACCCATCCACCTACCTGGTGGAAGTGCGCCTTGTACTGCACTGTTAGCAGTACTCCGCTGCAAAAATTCTGAAAAGCCGCCATTTTGCCGCCATTTTTAGGCGCGAAAAACGACAACCCACCGTATTCTTTTCCGAGAAAGGGCGCAAAGCTGAAGCCCCGCCCCCTGATAACAGGGCCGGAAGGCAGTGACTCCGAAGGCCAAAAACAAAACTAAAAAAGCCACGCGAAGAGACTGCTCGCGAAAGACCAAGCGGGAAAAGCGGGAAGATGTCTGAGCCCAATGTTGATGGCGGGGCAGCGCCACTCGATGGAGCGCCGGCGCCCGCGAACGTGGCGGATGACGGAGAAGCGGCAGCTCCCGCACCGGTCGCAGGAGCGGTGTAAACTGCGGACCTGGCGGTGACCCCTGGGGCGACAGCTAACAGTGGCAATCCCCTGGCGGTGGTGATGTCGGCTCCGGCAGTCAGCCCTGCCGCGGAATTGGAGTCGGAGGAGACAGATGAGAGCAGCTCCGGTACCAGCACCCCAGCAGCTGAGTACATCCCGCAAAATGGCGGAAATGGGTACCGAATGGCGTTATCATCCCGGACCTACCACACGTTGGAGGTATACGAGATGGAGGCAGAGTCCACCTTCAAGGATGAGGCCCTGTCTGCCATTGGGGGAGTGATGGTGAGAGTCTGCCGGAACTGTGGTCTGCCCGGGTACTTTGCCAGTGCGTGCCCGGGAGGTGCCCGGCCTTGAAGAGACCGGAGTCCGCGATAAGTTACAAGTTGCAAGTTTCAAGTTAAAGTTAACTGTTTGAAAACCAGTCACCCTTGTTGAACGTCCTCATGTTCCGGAGGAGGCCATCTGCACCGCAGGTGAAGGGTGGCAGGGTAGTTGAAAAGGTTGACTGTTGGAGCTCCGTTCTTGTTGAACATCTTCCCCCTGCATGTTGAAGTGAAGATGCGTCAGGGGTCGGTGCCCCTGGTGGAGGACGGAGCCAGACCAAGAGGAGCGGCTGTACCCGCACCGCCAGCAGCAGGAAGAAGGGGTCTTTGGACAGTGCAGCACCGGGAGTGAAGGTGGCATTGGAGAGCCGTGCTGCTAAAGCGGTGGTCTTGTGGGAAAGCTGCATGAGGAGGCTGCCCCGGCAGCGGTATTTAAATGCTTTAAAACCACCTTCCTGTTAGCACCGACCCGGAGAATCCCTCGAGCCACACTGCGGATCCGGATCCGAGCAGCCCGGCTGCTACTGACGTGGGGGCGGCACATGCACCCAGAACTGCTCGTGGTTCTGGGTGCATATTGCACCTGACAGGTTCACTTTAAGTGAATGGAACTGTGTTGTAATCCCCTGAATGTCAGATAAAATGGCAGTCCTCTGATGGGAAAAAGCTGTGAAGAAAATCTAAGACTGCACTGGAGATTAATCTAATTTATTTTGAGGCTTATAGGGTTCACAACAGTCAAACCAGCTCTGACTAGTAAGTGGTATGTCATTACTTTGTTTCAGTAACACTGTTTAATATGTTCACAATTATTTTAAATGGAAATACAGATGTAGCAAAGATTATCATGATCCAAATTGCATCATCTTAATAACTTTATACATTTGGTTATCTAGTTTAAAAAGATTGAGATGATTAAAAAATAAAAAAATCATTGACCAATATCAAGGTTAGGTGTTGAATTACACTCTTTGTGTGCCATGATATTCTAGTGCTGTAACCTTTGCTAGATCTGTACTACTTTTTTCAGCATTAATGGACAAAGGAAATACATCAAAAAGTGCAGAAAACTCAACCTTATCATTAATCCTGATCAGATTCTTTCCCATCATATCTCTTGCTACTATTACTATTTTTCTCTTACTCAACATCTGACATGCCAATGTAAGGAAGCTTATAATCCATGCAATGCTCTACTGGAACATTTAATTTAAAAAAATTGCCTCTACAGAGAGGAAGAGGACTTGATCTCTAGTGTTACTTAGTGGAGGTTGCCTCTGATGAGGGAATTTGCATAATTAGCTTCCCACAGGAACATTGCATGGCTTATAAGCTTTCTTACACTGGTATGTGAAACTTGTCACTCTTCACTAGGAAAAGCATTACCCCTTAGACCCCAGTCTGTATCCTGTCATACGGTAAGAAAAAGGATGGCACCTCCTGTCAGTGTGTCAACAAGATATTGGGGTGCACTTTAGGTTCCAAAGCCATAAAGTGAAAAGTAGACAAGGCACTCCCAAAATGCTTTGCATGAAAATTTATTTATGTGCTTTATAACGTTTTCGGTCCTATTTGGACCTTCATCAGTAGCACATACGTAGTGAACAAGGTGTACGTGGGCTGTCAGGCACGGTATCCACCGCTGCTGTGGATACCGCGCCTGACAGCCCACGTACACCTTGTTCACTACGTATGTGCTACTGATGAAGGTCCAAATAGGACCGAAAACGTTATAAAGCACATAAATAAATTTTCATGCAAAGCATTTTGGGAGTGCCTTGTCTACTTTTCACTGTATCCTGCCATACAGCCAAATCAGAGACCATGCTTTGCATTGATGTGGGGGAACACCCCAATACACCATGTCTTCAAATTAAGATTCTGGTTTGGCTTTTATCCTAAGTCATGTGGCAAAAGTCGATATTGACTTTTACAATTGCTACTTCCAATATGTGGCACTAGAGTTCAAGTCCTCTTCCTCTTTGCAGAGGCATTTTTCATTTCTTATTCAAAGTAATTTGTAAGTTCCAGTAAAATTACAATGAAGTTATCAGAACTTATAACCAGTCCAAGACATATAAAAAGATTGTTCGCTTTGTGTTCTTTCAGCTAAATGATCACATGTAAAGATGTTGGAAAATGAATATCAAATTCTTGTACCTCCAGCCATCATTGTAAGGACAAAGAAATTTAGAGACTTCTGACATTTCTCAATGTCTCAGCGGATCGATACTTTTTCTGACTAAGCCATTTTTAATGAATATGACCCATTTTTCCTTTACTTTTGAAAAACAAAACAAAACACAAGAGTAGACTCTAAAAAAGCACAAGAAACAAGCTGTACTATATCGAATTCCACTTTCATCCTCCAAATCTTGGACATTCATATTCTTCCTCTGAAGAAGACTACAGTGATCTGTTTATATGGAGACCATGTTCATGATGGATTGCCAGTAACATATGGCTGCTGTCTGAGTTGAGATGACAGAAGCATAATTCCTTGTATAAACAGACAATGCTTGGTAACACCCAGACCGCTAGAAGGGTAAAGTCAATGTCTCTAACACACTCCAGAGAATGAACAGCAGTAATGAATCATTTTAATTAGGACAGACAAGAACACCTTTGTACACTCGGCATAAATCAGAGATACACAGTCTACTTGACCAGAATTCCTTCAGCTAAGGCCCCTTTCACACGTCAGTGATTCTGATACATTTGTGCTTTTTTTTAAACGTACCAGAATCACTGACATACGCAGACCCATTATAATGAATGGGTCTGCTCACACGTCAGTGATTTTTCACTGCACGTGTCTCCGTGCAGCGTACCCGCGTGTGCGTGATTGCTGCACGGAGACATGTCCATTTTTTTCTGGCATCACTGATGTTCCACGGACCACGCAGTGGTGTGGTCCGTGAAACACGTGCATCTCTAAGTGCAATCACGGGCCATGGAGAACGGAGCCCGAATTGCACTTAGACAACCCACGTGTGCCGTGATTTTCGGCACACGCAGGGACATGTGCGTGTTTTACACGCCAGTGAAAAACGTCTGTTTTTCACTGACGTGTGAAACGGGCCTAAGAGAGGAAAACTAGACATGAAGAGAGGTGTTTTATCTATAGCATTAATAACCGGCTAAAAGTATACTGGAAATAACTGGTTGGAGCAAACCAAAGTTTTATAGGAGCTTAAGATCAGCCGAATCTTATATTTGCAGGCTTGCATATTCACACATTCTGTAGGGCACTAATGCACTTAGGGCGCCGTCACACGCTACGATATATTGGGCGATATGTCGTCGGGGTCACGGATTCCGTGACGCACATCCGGCATCGTTTGACATATCGTAGCGTGTGACAGCTATGAACGACTGTGAACGGGCAAAAATACTCACCTTATCGTTGCTCGTTGACACGTCGTTCATTTTCAAAATGACGGTCCTCCTTTTGTGCTCCGGTTGTTCATCGTTCTCGAGGCAGCACACATCGCTCCGTGTGACACCCCGGGAACAACGAACACAGCTTACCTGCGTCCTGACAGAAATGCGGGAGGAAGGAGGTGGGTGGGATGTTACATCCCGCTCATCTCCGCCCCTCTGCTTCTATTGAGCGGCCGCTGTGTGACGTCGCTGTGATGCCAAACGTCCCTCCCCCTTCAGGAAGAGGATGTTCGCCACCCACAGCGACGTCGTCCTGGAGGTATGTGCGTGTGACAGGGGGTTAATGACTTTGTGCGCCACGGGCAACAAATTGCCCATGACGCACAAACGATGGGGGTGGGTGCGATCACTCATGTGATCGCACGATATGCCATGTGACACCGGCCGTAGGCTCTGTTCACGCTAGAAAAAGGATTTTTCTCTAGAAATTTCTTGTGAGTCTGAAAGATTAGCGCACTTGCGGTCAAAAACGCACCAATACCACACAAAAAACCGCATGCATTTTTAACACAATTTTGTGCGTTTTTGATGCGTTTTTTTCGCAGGTTGGTCCCTGTGGTTTCTTACCAATATCTATGGCAAAAAAGGGCAGGTTCCTGCAGAAAAGAAGTGACATTCACATTCTTTTCTTAAGAAATTCTGCAGAAAGAATGTTCCTGAGAAAATAACGCAGTGTGCGCACAGCTATTTTTTTTTCCATAGATTTTGCTGGGGAATGTCTGCAGAAAGGTTAGAACCATTTTCTTGAGATATTTCTGCAGCAAAAACGCAAAAAAAAGCGGGTAAAACCGCAGTGTGTGAACAAGGCCTAGCAGCGCTAACCATTTATTGCCTTCAAGTTAAAAAGCAAACTTTTTAGCTGTATTAGGCTATGTGCGCAATAGATATTGACTTTTTCTTAAGGAAAATCCGGACCCCCTAAAAGAATCCCACACCTGCGGTAAAAAAAAATGCAACAAAACTGCGGTTTGGTGCAGTTTTGGTACGGATTTGTCACAGATTTACCGCGGTTTTTCCGCAGCCTGAAGGGTTTTTTTTACCATTATCTATGGCAAAAATTGCAGGTACCTGCGGAAAAGAAGTGACATGCACATTAATTCCGCAGTGCAAATTCCGCAGGTAAATCCGGAGGTATAAAAAAACGCTGTGTGTGCACAGTATTTTTTATACCCATAGGTTTGCTGGGGAATGACTGCAGAAATGTTAGAAACATTTCCTGCAGCAAATTCGCGGTAAAATCTGTGGTAAATCCGCAGCGTGTACACATAGCCTTAAGGCCCCTTTACACGCTGCGATCTCGCTAGCATGCGTACCCGCCCCTGTCGGTTGTGCGTCATGGGCAAACCGCTGCCCGTGGCACACAACATCGCTCAAACCCATCACACTTCTTACCTGCATAGCGATGTCGCTGTAACCAGCGAACCACCTCCTTTCTAAGGGGGGCGGTTCGTTCAGTGTCACAGCGACGTCACTAAGCGGGCGCCCAATCGAAGCGGAAGGGCGGAGATGAGCGGGACGAACATCCCACCCACCTCCTTCCTTCCTCATTGCGGGCGGCCGCAGGTAAGGTGAGGTTCCTCGTTCCTGTGTTGTCACACATAGCGATGTGTACTGCTGCAGAAATGACGAACAACCTGCGTCCTGCAACACAACGATATTTGGAAATGGAGGAGTGTGTCAACGAATAACGATTTTGCACGATTTTGCGACCTATTTTGATCGCTCGTAGGTGTCACACGCAACGACATCGCTAACAAGGCCGGATATGCGTCACGAATTCCGTGACCCCCAACGACATCGCTTTAGCGATGTCGCTGCGTGTAAAGCGGCCTTTAGTGTGATCATGCTACCAAAAATTTCCACAATCAGTAAACTTTTTGGAATCTTTAGGGTATGTGCACGCAATGTGTTTCTAACTTGAACGAATTCAAGAATTTCAAAGAGAAGACACTACAGAAAAACGCCGGTGGTGTTTTTCTTGAAGAATCTTTGTATCCTCTCGGTTGTTTTTACAGTGGCCTTACCAACATAATTTATTTTCTTACTTTTATCTATAAAATAGTAAGCAGCTTCCAAGTTTACTTACATATAATATGTAATACAGTAAACAAACTAAAAGTATCAGGGCTATAGAGGGGAGAGGACCCTGCCCTCGTGGTCTTAGGCGGGCTTTGCACGCTGCGACATCGCAGGCCGATGCTGCGATGCTGAGCGCGATAGTCCCCGCCCCCGTCGCAGCTGCGATATCCTTGTGATAACTGCCGTAGCGAACATTATCGCTACGGCAGCTTCACATGGACTCACCTGTCCTGCGACCGTCGCTCTGGCCGGCGACCCGCCTCCTTATTAAGGGGGCGGGTCGTATGGCGTCACTGCGACGTCACACGGCAGGTGGCCAATAGGAGCGGAGGGGCGGAGATGAGCGGGATGTAAACATCCCGCCCACCTCCTTCCTTCCGCATATCCTACGGAAGCCACAGTGACGCCGGTAGGAGATGTTCCTCGCTCCTGCGGCTTCACACACAGCGATGTGTGCTGCCGCAGGAACGAGGAACAACATCGGACCGTCGCGTCAGCGTAATCATGGATTACGCCGACGCTGCACCGATGATACGATTACGACGCTTTTGCGCTCGTTAATCGTATCATCGAGCCTTTACACACTACGATGTCGCATGCTATGCCGGAAGTACGTCATTTTCAATTTGACCCGCACCTGCGTTGTCGTAGTGTGCAAAGCCCGCCTTACAGTCTACAAGGTATTAGGGGATGAGAGAGTGATTATGAGGAAATAAAATGTACAATTATGCACTGAATATCAAAGTACTGGGTAAAACTGTCACTATAAAAAACTGCATATTTAGCAAACAGTGCCAGACAGCTGTTTTCAAGGCACAGAAAAAAAAATATTCATGGGATGCATTAAAAGTGGCATAAATGCTTATAACAAGAACAAAGTTTTGACTCTGTACAAGTCACTAGTGCGGCCACAGTACTGCTCTAGTGAGTTAAAGTGTTAACCCCCCAAAAAAATGAGCTGGAGCCTGAGTTGGTATAAACGCATGTTCACACTGGCAAGTAAACAAAAACAGACCTCAATCTGAATAAGGGCAGAGAGTGACTGGGTTTACTAAGTACCCTATGTTTATTTATTTGCACTATTGCGCTTTACTTATTTACAGCAGTGTATATGTTCGTATTATTGGAGTTTGTTTAATAGCCAGTATGAACATGCGCTTATAATTTGCATGTATACCAACTCATGCTCAAGCTCATATTTTTCCTTTAGTCTCCATCACTTAGTACAAATAGGGTGTGGCCCCTATTCTCTGATATGGGCATTTCATCTCTAGTGCCTCCCATAGCTGTGTGTCCATAGTCGGGACCTAGTCACTCTCTGCTCTTATTCAGATTGAGGTCTGTTTTGACACATGGTGAGGTTTTACTACTACTAGAGAGTGATAGGTACCGTCCTGATTTGGGTACACCTTGTCGTGGTGGGATGGCTTTAAGCTTTTCTGATCAAAAATAGTGTTCACTAAATACCCTATGTTTATTTATACATTTTGTGCACTTTAATTAAAACTATGAGAATTCAGACTTTATTTTCAAGAAACGTAACTACGAGGATTTAGGATGGTGAATATGTGGGGATCTGAATGTTCTCTCTTTGCTTCTTTGGCAGCAAGGAGGATACACAAAGTACCTATGCTTTTTGTGTGAATGGGGCAGCTGGGATAGGACTCATCAGTGAACCCAAAAAAGTTTGCAAGCGAGAACATCCTTGAAAACTTGACTAAGGCCTAAAACACACTTCCGCAAAACAAACGTACGTGTCTTACGGTCCGTTTTTTGGGTCCGTGTTCCGTTTTTTATGGGCATTTCTCTGGTATGTATGACATCCGTGTTGATGGCGTATGTTGTCTGTGTGTGCATGTGGAATGACCGTGTGTGCGTGTGGCATGAACGTGTATGTGTACGTGGAATGTCCATGTTTGTGTGTTGCACAATGTCGTTTATAGATGTCGGCTGACAGCAGACAGAGTTGCGCGATGAGAATGAACTTGGGTGAACTTCACCCGACTTCATTGTCATGCCGCGGCTCTGTCTGTGTTGCGTCCTGATTAGCGGTCACCTGTGTAGGATTCACCGGTGACCACTAATCCCCTGAGTGACTGAAGTGAGCAGCCCACTCTCATACTCACCGATCCCATTACAGCAAGTTGCCCAAGTGACAGCGATGTAGTCACAGGTGACTTGCTGTCACAGTTGGAGGATCCAGCGGTGGCCGCGAGTTACCTCAGTGACAGCTCAGCTGATCGCGCGGCTGTCTTCAGTTGCTGCGTGGAGGTGACAGGAGCGGCGGTGTCTTCTGCAGCTCCTGTCACCTCCATGTAGCAGAGCTGGATGCGACGCTGGACCTCCGTGGATTACGCGGACATGGAGGGGTTTTTCGTGCTTAATAAAGTGGTGAACGAGGGTATTTGTTTGTGTTTTTTATTGCAAATAAAGGATTTTTTCGGGTGTGTATGTTTATTTACTGTAACTTACAGATTACTCATGGAAGGTATCTCGGGGAGACGCCTGCCATGATTAATCTAGGATTTAGTGTTAGCTATGGGTTGCTGCCATTAACTCCTTATTACCCCAATTGCCATGCACCAGGGCAAATTGGGAAGAGCCGGGTACTGTCCCAGAACTGTCGCATATAATGTATGCGGCAATTCTGGGCGGCTGCTGACTGATATTGTTAGGCTGGGGGGGCTCCTCATAACGTGGGGCTCCCCATCTTGAGAATACCAGCCTTCAGCCGTATGGCTTTATCTGGCTGGTATTAAAATTGTGGGGGACCACACGCCGTTTTTTTTTTAATTATTTATTTTACTGCACAGTATAGACACGCCCACCGGCTGCTGTGATTGGGTGCAGTGACACAGCTGTCACTCAGCGTGGGGGGCGTGTCTGACTGCAACCAATCAAAGGCGCCTGTGGGTGGGGAAAGCAGGGCATATGAGATTGATTAATGAGCGGCCGGCTTTTTCAAAGTAATTGTTGCCGCGCATTCTCTGCACAGCTGTTCCTCGCAGCGCTGGTGATCGGGGAGCGGTAAGTATGAGCCAGGGGAAGAAACAGACCGAGCGCCAATGTAAGTATGACTGAGAACATCATGAAAAAAGGTAAGTATACTGAATTTAACAAAAAAACAAACCCATAGATTTTAGCGGGTCCGTGCCTGTGTGATGCCGGCCAAAAACGGACATGTTGTCCGTGTCGAAAAGCGCACACACGTACTTACCACGCGGACACACGTTCCGTGTGATTTTACGTGTGTGTGCCATCTACCATTGAATAACATGGGTCTCCGTATCTCCGTGTCTCCGGTACGTGCAAATACGTACCACATACGTACAAAAAAACCGGATGTGTGTTGCGGGTCTAAGGCTGGAGTTCCACTTGCGTATGACTCGCACGTGTCTCGCATCGCATCACCTGGCACTGCCGCACACTGTTCTGACAAGAACGGGTTGGCTGCATGTATTTTCATGCAGCTGAGGTGCTCACGTCCGGAGAGTGTGCAGCCATGCCGGGTGATGTGATGCGAGACTCATGCTAGTCTTACGCAAGTGGAACTCCGGCCAAAAGAACATAGTTGCGGGAAGTTTAGTTGATCCCACTAATGTTCTCCCGCCTCAACTCCAAATTAAGTTTTGACTATGAAAGCTCTACTGAAAGAAGGAAAGACCTTTAAGTACTTGTATACTTAGTTTGAAGGGCTGTCCAAAGGAACTCTGATGGAAGGCATGTATCGTGGGTCCGGAAATTTATAAACTCATAAAGGATTACGTGTTAGAAACAAAAATGAGAGCTGTTGAGAAAAGGGCTTGGAATTTATTAAAAAAGTCGTGATGAAATTTCTGCGTAACAGCATAGATCCAAAATTTAAGTCCATCCTACAGAACATGCTGAAATGTTTCAAAGCCTTGTGTTGTTTCATGAATTTGAAGTTACATTTTTTACATTCCCATATGGACCACTTTATTGAAAACCTTAGTGCTGTTAGAGAAGAGTAAGGGTGCCTTCACACTTAGCGATGCAGCAGCGATCCGACCAGCGATCTGACCTGGTCAGGATCGCTGCTGCATCGCTACATGGTCGCTGGTGAGCTGTCAAACAGGCAGATCTCACCAGCGACCAGTGACCAGCCCCCAGCCAGCAGCGACGTGCAAGCGACCCTGCGCTTGCACGGAGCCGGCGTCTGGAAGCTGCGGACACTGGTAACTAAGGTAAACATCGGGTATGGTTACCCGATGTTTACATTAGTTACCAGCGCACACCGCTTAGCTTTGCTCTCCTAGCTACAGTACACATCGGGTTAATTAACCCGATGTGTAATGCAGCTACATGTGCAGAGAGCAGGGAGCCGCGCACACTGTTTAGCGCTGGCTCCTTGCTCTCCTAGCTACAGTACACATCGGGTTAATCAACCCGATGTGTAATGCAGCTACATGTGCAGAGAGCCGGAGCCGGCAGCACAGGCAGCGTGAGAGCTGCGGAGGCTGGTAATTAAGGTAAATATCGGGTAACCACCTTGGTTACCCGATGTTTATCTTGGATACAGCTTACCGCAGCTGCCAGACGCCGGCTCCTGCTCCCTGCTCACTTCATTTGTCGCTCTCTCGCTGTCACACACAGAGATCTGTGTGTCACAGTGGGAGAGCACCTTTGAAGAAAACGAACCAGGGCTGTGTGTAACGAGCAGCGATCTCGCAGCAGGGGCCAGATCGCTGCTCATTGTCACACACAGCGAGATCGCTAAAGAGTTCACTGCTGCGTCACAAAAAGAGTGACTCAGCAGCGATCTCGGCAGCGATCTCGCTGTGTGTGACGCACCCCTTAGGAAAAAGATTTCATCAGTATATCAAGAAGAACACCGATAGCAAGGTAGATAGAACGTGAACATGATTGGGGACGACTGCTCGATGCTTCACAGAGAAGATCTGCAGGCCTCTATAACAGAAAAGGTATCAAGAGAAGCTTTGAAAAGACAAGGAAAAGGCGCAAGAATAAATTTCCAACAAAGCTGCAGAATGTTCAATAAATTTGTATATATACTGTATATTGTCGGGTACATTTCAATAGTGATTTTGCTTGTTTATCTCTCTTGTACATATTTTCATGCACTTTTTTTGCTAAATCCACGTGATAGTTAAAAAAGTGTTTTCTTAAATCATGACATAAGAAAACAGTACAATCAGTCAAAGGATTTGAAATAATTTTCATAAACCCAAATTTTGAATACCTGAGCAATCTTTAGAATACAAGACTACAAAACTCTCTTCCATGTGATGTAATGCTCTATTCACTAAAGGAGTTTAAGGAGGGCCTGAATGCCTTTGTGGATAAATATACTGTTGAACATTATAGGTGCTAGATTTTCATGAATAGAATTGAGAAACATTTTTTTCTCTACTATGGGCCAAATTAGCAACTGCCTCATGGCATCTCTGCCTTCTTCAGGAGTAGAATATAGGTAGAACCTGATGTACTTGTGTCTTCTTTCAGCCTTAATGGAAACCTCACAGTCTAATCTGTGGACAGCACGGTGAAAAATAAAAAAGTTGAGTAAGATTTAGTATAACTTGTAATTTACTCATCAAAATCCATGGTGTATAAAGTCGTATGAATCCAGTGGGCTGTCCTTCTAAAGATTGACAGTCATTTTCTCTACATTCATAGTCATATAGGAAAGACTGTTAATTACTGAATAGAACCACAAGATGGAATCATGCAACATGAGGAATTTCAGTAAATAAAATGCTAATTTTACTGAACTATTTTCTACAGATGTGTATATAAATGTGATCACCTCCTCCTGATTTATAACATCCTGCCTGTGTAGCGCCCCACGGGGCAGGCAGTTAACCTATTTGTCTCCGGGCCATTTCGGGTCAGGTCAGGCGTTGTCACAGGATGGCCTTTCCCGGTTCCGTTACCTCGCGTAAATGGTGGGGGAATCGGGGTAATGTTTGTCGTGATGCCACCTGTGGTACGCGGCCAGTAGTAGCTGCCACTGCAGAATTCCTGTCCGGGGCAAATGTTAAGGCAGCTGGGATGGGATCGCTCCCCCAGGCGGAGAAGGCCCCGGGTGGGTGATGAGGGAGAAGGTAATGGCCATTGGTGCCGAAGCGCTGGGCGGTGGAGCCAGTAAGGATGAGCCAACACAGTCTCTGCGGGTTCAGGGTATAATTTACTCACAACTTCAGCTGCCAGCCCAGTCACACTGGTCACTGCCATGATGGGCTCAGGTTAATCCCAGATTCGGTAGGGGGGGGTCACCACCGGTGTTTGGAGAAAGAAGGAGAGAGAAAGAATGTCATTTTTCTAGGATGTCCCCCTCAGCAGTTAGGTACCCGGGCTGAGCTTCCACTCCAAGCCCCAGGGCCCCGTAAAGTCAAAGTTTTCCAGAGAGGTCTTGCCAGAACTATGGTCCTGACTTAACTATCTGTGTGAGTGTGTTGCGCGTTTCTCTACCCCAGTTGGAACCCACCTCCCAGGTAGCTGGCATCAGTGACCGGGGAATCCCATGACTATTAGGGCCACCCCCTGCCTACCCTGTGCCAACATACCCTATGCGAGGGCTCCTAAGCTGTATATGGTGTGTGAAAGTGGAACACCAGTGATTAACCCCCTCCTTACCTGAGATAGATACCACACCTTAACTGAGGTGCAGTACCCTGTGGCGACCTGAACCTCAGAGGATCCCCAACTGCAGATCAGATACCATTTTTAACATAACAGGTTCCCATTAACCCCTTAACGACCACGAGCAGTAAAATTACGTCCTAGCAGTCATAACGTTACTGCCCGCGGTCTGCTGGCAGCAGTATGACGCGATCGGTGCGCATCTCAGCTGATTTTCACAGCTGAGATGTGTGCCTGCTAAGCACGAGCAGAATCGTTATCTGCTCGTGCCATTTAACCCTTGTAATGGCACTGTCAATATGTGACAGCGCCATTATAAACATGATCGCAGTAAAGTTTTACTTACCGCCCGATACCGGAAGTCACGTGACATGATCACGTGACTTCCGGTGGTTTTCATGGTAGCACAGGGTCATGTGATGACTCCTGTGCTAGACATGAAACACTTTCACTTTCGCTTTGTACGGAGGCCAGGGAAGCAGGAAGTGCACGTATCTGCTGTTAACAGCTGTGTAGTTGTGATCAGCAGATAGTGTAGAGCGATCAGATTGCTGATCGCTATAGCCCCCTAGGGGCACTAGTAAAATAAAAAAAAAGTAAAAAAAAAAAGTTTTAAAAAATTAAAAAAAAAACAAAAAAATCTAAAAAGTTCAAATCACCCCCCTTTTGCCCCATTGAAAATTAAAGGGTTAAAAAAATAAAAAAATACACACATTTAGTATCACTGCGTTCAGAAACTCCCAATCTATCAAAATATAAAATCAATTAATCTGATCAGTAAACGGCTTAGCGGCAAAAAAATTCCAAACGCCAAAATGACTTTTTTGGTCGACACAACTTTTGCGCAAAATGCAATAACAGGCGATCAAAACGTAGCATCTGCACAAAAATGGTACCGTTAAAAATGTCAGCTCGAGTCGGAAAAAATAAGCTATCAATGAGCCATAGATCCCAAAAAATGAGAACGCTACGGGTCACGGAATATGGGTAAAACATGCGCCACTTTTTTCAGACAAACTTCCGAATTTTTTTTAACCCCTTATATAAAAGTAAACCTATACATGTTGGGTGTCTACGAACTCGCACTGACCTGAGGCATCAGACCCATACATCAGTTTTACCATACAGTGAACACAGTGAATAAAATATCTCAAAAACAATAGTGCTATCACACTTTTTTTGCAATTTTTTTGCATTTGGAATTTTTTTGCCGTTTTCCAGTACACTGTATGGTAAAACCTATAGTTTCATTTAAAAGTACAGCTCGTTCCACAAAAAAATGAGTCCTCACATGACCATACTGACTGAAAAATAAAAAAGTTACGTCTCTCAGAAAAAGAATGGCTAAAAAAAAACCCCGGAAAGCGAAAAATCGGCTGGTCGTGAAGGAGTTAAAACATGATTAAAAAAAATTAAATTGTAATGTGATCCACCATTTTGTAATTAGTGAAGGCAGGGTAATATGCTGAAATATTGCCCTGCAGGAGGCACAAGCCATGATAGAGCAGAGTAGTTTTTGTGATTACCAAAATTCCTGGTACAATGTGGTGACCAATGAAATGTAACCATGTATTGGTTCTGCAAGACATTAAAGAGGATTTTGGGTTTCACTCCACATTCACCAAATGAACAAAGCCTCTATAGTAAAATCTCTGACAATATCACCTTTTTGAGAAGACCATCTTTTAACTAAAACAGACATGTACAGGATACTGGCCACTTTCTCTGGAAAGACCACCCCTCTATAACAACATTCTTGAATGCAATTTTGGGTGGTCGCTTCATCTGTATTTGAGAATTACAGAGAAAGCAATTTCCTAGTGTATGATGGCTGTGGGATGAACCTTCACTTGAGGAAGCTCATTCCAAGTAATGTTTGGGAAACCAGACAATTAGCCCAAATTCTTCTGAAAAAGGTCAGACTCTCCCGATTGCCTGGCTTCATATTTTCTCTATTGTTATCTCACTAGTATACAAGAAAAGATATATAGCACCAGTCACACTCATCAACATACATAGGTGGCTAAATTTAATTTAACCTTCAGGACAAGTAGACAAAACATTTCTGGAGTCTTCTGAAATTCAATCATTTACCTATATAAACAGAATTTCTACATATGTAATTCATACATAAAAGGTTTATATGCTATTTATGCAATAAGTTTCTTGCACTGTTTACAAAACCTCCTCTATTCTTTGTATTAAGATTGAACATAAATGAGACTGTGATCCAATGTGCAAACAGTAGGAGAACTGAGGTCAGGCCAGGTAGAAAAGTGCCAGTGCGTATTCAACCTCAGAAATTCCTGGTGTTTAAACAGTATGTACAATGCTATCAGTCACTGAGACTAATCTCTACGTGTATCAACAAACTCAATTTTACAAGTTAATGCCTTTTGCTAAGAACCATAATTTCTATTGTGTCAGAATATGTATACAGTAAAGGCTTGCGGAGTAAAGATTAATTTACATGTACCGACCGGTGGCACTAAACAACCACTGATAATCTGCAGTCATACCTCAGTTTTAGTCGACAATCCATCCAAAAACAATCTGTGTAATCCAAAATCAATGAAAACTGAGGCAATTATTCCTTAGGAATCACCGTAAATTCAATTAATTTGTTTTAGACATTTCAAAATACATTCCAAAAACACATTTCATGAGGGTAAATATAGTGTTTAATACTAAAAACAAAAAGAAATGAATAGAAAATGAATATAAAATACTAATGTAAAGAATAAATACATTTTAACTTAGAAGTGTTACATACATTTTGAAACTGATGCGTGGGGGGATACACAATGCCACACAGAGCAGGAGAATGCTTGGGTTGCCCTTTGTTGTTGCAAAATTAGCAATGTGGTCATGAGGGCATGTCGACAAAAAACAACGAAATCTGAGGCAACCAATGAAAACCGAATCAAATTTTCAGCAGAAAAAAAATTGATGAAAACCGAAACCAATGATAACCAATATGCCGACATTGACAGTAAACAGCTTGTATAACAGTGTAAATTTTGTGTACCCTCTAAATAACTCAACACAGAGCCATTAATGTCTAAACAGCTGGCAACAAAAGTGAGTACACTCGTAAGTGAAAATGGCCGTAGGCACAACCTTAATTCTTTTGGGCATGGTGCGCTCACTAGAGCTTCACAGGAGCCACTGGAATCCTCTTCCAATCCTCCATGATAACATTACGGAGCTGGTGGATGTTAGAGACCTTGTGCTCCTCCACCTTCCATTTGACGATGCTCTACAGATACTCAATAGGGTTTAGGTCTTAAGACATGCATGGCAAGTCCAACACCTTTACCCTCAGTTTCTTTAGTGAGGCAATGGTCGTCTTGGTGGTGTGATTAGAGTCATTATGATGTTACAATATTGCGCTGAGGTCCAGTTTCTGAAGGGGAGTGGATCATGCTCTGTTTCAGTATGTCCCAGTACATGATGGCTTTCAGGGTTCCCTCAATAAACTGTAGCTTCCCACAGCCAGCAGCACTCATGCAGCCTCCATAACATGACACTCCCATGAGCAAGCGATGACTGGATTAATGATGTTATCCAAGTAGTAAGGGCTTATGATGTTATCCAAGTAGTAAGGGCTTGTCACTGTACTTTTTACAAAGTGTAGGGAAGTTCTATATTGACTAGACACACCTGAACATACTGTAATACCTTCACAACCACCAATGGTGCATCTGGTGACAATAGTGTCTCATGCATAGCACTGTCTAGATCGTCTTCAACATTGTTGATGGCCATAATTTCTGCTCAGCGTGAATCAACTTTCATCAGCACTGAAGTCCACTGATCCCTCGTACAGCGACCGACTGACAACTGTAGTAAACCAAAGTTCTGGACCCCGCTGCCACTGAGGGGGAGCATGCCTGGTTCTGTTGCTGTTGGTGTTGCCTGTTGATCTGTGACCTTTCCCTTGGCACCTTGTTTCTCTCTGGTTGGTCCCTGTAGCCTGAAACTAGTCGGGTCCTGTTCCCCATTATGGCTAACTGGAGGAGCTTGCTATCAGGGTTCATGCTTGGGATTTTCTGGACCGTATGTGTGGAAAGTCCTATCCCCCTTGTTGCGCTAGTACCCCAATTTTGAAGCAGGTGGAGAGCGGATCTTGAAGGCTCCATTCTCGTCGGGTAAATTGTCAGGTTGCCTAAAGCTACTCCCTGACCTAGGGTCCACGTACCCCGTCGTGCCCTGGTCCCAGCTCGGTGATGGTACAAGGCTGCCGGCTGTCCTCCACGACAATGCCGTGTCCCTTGTCACGATCCCCTGCAACCGGGGTTCCAGCTCCTACAAGGCCCAGACCAACGGTTGTTATCTAATACTTCAATGAGCCCAGCTACTGACCTCCTCTCACTTTAACCTCCAACTGACCTACTCCTGACACTCCTGACCTCCCCTTAACCAACCCCCCAAGTGGGCGACCCTATTCCACTCAGGCCGTCCACTTGTGTGTCTGGTGGGTGTGGTGCAGAGTGTTCCTAGGATTTCAATTAGCTGGTCTTTGGCAACACCATTTGGTTATTAGGGACCCGTAACCAAGGAGGAAGTGGATATTGCACAGAAGGACAGATTGCACAATACCCTGTGACGACCTGATAGGCCAGGGTGTCACAGCAGCACTTTGCCTCACACACTGTGCATATAGCATGGTGTGTGAGGCTCTCTCCATGGCTCAGTAACTCAAGGTTGTCATGGTGATGACTCAGGGATACTATGGCAACAATCGGGTCCCTTTGATCACATTTCAGAGACCTGATTGCCAGTGAGAGGAAAGAGAGCCCTCCTCTCTACCTTCTGAATGCTGCGATTGCACTGATCATAGCATTCAGGGGGTTAAACTGCTGGAAATGGCATGGGCACTGCTCCGAGCAGAGAGAGCTGAGTCCTGACTGTACATCAGACTGTAACATCAGTTGGTGATCTGGCGACGATCGCGGGGGTACAGTGCCTGAACCCCTGCGGTCGCCATGATTAAAACACACACAAAAAGAAGCATGGAAAAAAGCATGTGAAAAAACACGCAAATGCAATAAAAAAATGTGAGTTTTTTTCAGCTGCTTTTTTCCTGCCAAAACATGCGTTTTTATGTGAAGATTTTCTGCAGATAAAAACACAACGTGGACACATAGCCTTAGTATAAGTCAGCTGAGATATAATAAACACTAAAGGCCCCGTTACACGCAACGACGTATCTAACGATATATCGCCTGGGTCACGAATTCCGTGACGCACATCCGGCATCGTTAGCAACGTTGTTACGTGTGACAAGGAGCGACTGTTAACGATGGAAAATACTCACCTTATCGTCTATCGTTGACACATCGTTCCTTTTCAAAAAATCGTTGATTGTTGAGCTCGCAGGTTGTTCATCGTTCCTGAGACAGCACACATCACTACGTGTGACACCTCACAAAAATGACGAAGTACAGCTTACCAGCGACCGCCGGCAATGCGTAAGGAAGGAGGTGGGCAGGATGTTACGTCCTGCTCATCTCCATCCCTCTGCTTCTATTGGGCGGCCACTTAGTGACGCCGCTGTCACGCCTCACGAACCACCCCCTTAGAAAGGAGACGGTTCGACGGCAACAGCGACGTCACTATGCAGGTAAGTACGTGTGATGGCTTTGAACGATATTGTGTGCCACGGGCAGCGATTTGCCCATGACGCACAAACGACGGCGGCGGGTGTTTTCACCAGCGATATCTCTGCATGTAACACCCCCTTTAAGGGCGCTTTACACACTAAAATAAATCTTACGATGTGTCAGTGGGGTCACGTCGTAAGTGACGCACATCCGGCATCGTAAGTGTGATTGTAGCGCGTAATACTTCCGTGCAATTGCGATTGAACGAAAATCCGTTCATCGCATGCACGTCATTCATTTCTCAAAGATTGAACGTGCGGTTGTGCAATGTTCCCGAGGCAGCACACATCGCAGTGTGTCACACCCCGGGAACATTGAAAGACAGCTTACCTCCGTCCACGGCTCCCGCCGACAATGCGGAAGGAAGGAGGTGGGCGGGATGTTTATGTCCCGCTCATCTCCGCCCCTCCGCTTCTATTGGCCAGCTGCCGAGTGACATCGCTGTGACGCCGAACGTCACTCCCACTCCAGGAAGTGGATGTTCGCTGCCTACAGCGAGGTCGTATCGACGGGTAAGTACGTGTGACAGCTTTTAATCGATTGTGCGGCACAGTCAAAAAAATTGAACGTACATACGATGGGGGCAGGTCACATCGCATACGATATCGTATGCGAAATTGAAAGGTATAAAGCAGGCTTTAGTGACAATAACAATAAGACCTATGGCAACGTGACAATATCTAACTGCACTCCATAAGCAATTAAATAAAATGTCCAAGAGACAATAAACAAAAATTCAATTTAATCTCATTAAAGAAAATTAGGAATGGTAAAGTAATGAGTAGTAAGTATATAGCAAAAAGTACAATGACGACAGTTTACACGCACTTTAGCGCCTTCAGATTAACGTGAGAAAGTGTAATTGATCCACATAATACAGCAGAGGTCACGGCTCATATTTCCAAGGTGCTGTACAGCTTGCGTAATATAGTATAATGTGGTGTCTCAGCAAGAGCCAGAACAAAGTGGGTATGTGGAAGCGGAGTCTAATTCCTGCTGTGAATGGTGTAATCCAAGAATGTAAGAAATATGGACACAAAACACATTACGGGCTCCATAAATGTGTGTCCTTTGGTAATGGCGTCTTTCTTTGATCTTTATAAAGAGTATATAATTTTTAACAGCATTGCATTTTAACACCTTCCATACAGGAACATTTTTTTTATATTTGCCCTTTTGAGTTATCCTACGATTTTTTCAAGAACCAAAGTTTCTTATATTTCCATAAGCATAGCTCTACAGGGCTTATTTTTATGGGTTTAGTTGTAGCTCACATAGATGGAAAAAATGAAAAAGAAAGTGGAGTGAAATGGAAAAAAGTAATTACATACTGTATTTTTCGAATTATAAGACGCACTTATAAAAATTTGGGAGGAAAATGAGGGGTGCGTCTCAAAATCCAAATATAGCTTACCGGGAGGTGAATTGGCTGGAGGCTGTCTGTGCGGCTCTGTGTGAGGGCGGCTGGGTGCCTGTCGGTGTGTTCGGGCAGCCGGGTGCCTGTCGGTGCCGGCGGCCGGCTGCCTCTCTGTCCCGGCAGACGGCTGCCTCTCTGTGTGGGTGGATGGACGACCTGCTGGCTACCCCTCTGTGCGGCCAGGCTGGTGGCAGGGTGGCTGCGCAGCCTGTGGTGGCTATGCGGCGGGTGTCCTAGTCTGTCCCGACTTCAAATGATGGCGCCAGGAGTCAGCATGTGCTCAGATGGAGCTCTTGGATGAGATGAACCGTCGACAGACTGGGACACTTGCTGCACCGGCCTGCTTCACCTGCCACTGCCACCACTGACCCGCCACCACCACTGACCCGCCGCTGCTACCACTGACCCACCACCGCCGCTGCCACCACTGACCCGCCGCCACTGCTGCCACCACTGACCCGCTGCTGCCACCACTGACCCACCACCGCTGCCAGCACAGCCTTTGGCTCCTGTGACCCCGCTCCATCACCACTGCCGTCCCCTTCCAGTAAGACAACATCGGAGTATAAGACAGAACCCATTTTTATTTTTTTTTTTACCTTTTTTTATCTCTAAATTTGGGGTGCATCTTATAATCCGATGCATCTCATAAAACGAAAAATACGAGTAATTGTTTTTATTGGGGTTTTGTTTTTCAGCATTCATTGAATAGTAAAAATGGTGGCAACTTTATGTAGTATTGTCGGAACAATAACAAAATTGTATAGTTTTTTTTATCTTAGTAGTTAAAAAAAAATTCTGAATTTTATAAAAAAAAATTGGTTTCTGTAAACTAGGTCTAAGTGAACCCGAAAGGTAAAGTTTGGGGTTCGTACTGGACATCAGGTGATGGGGGATCGAACTTGAACACAGACTTTTAAATAAAAGTCTGTGTTCGAGTTTGGAGTTTGGGTGCTGTTCATATGCTAATAAAGTATGTTGAAAGGCTGAAAACAGATGGGGGCTTGTATTATCATGCTGTGTTTTTTAACTCTACATTTGCTGGGTTAGTAATGGGGGTGTCTGAAAGATATCTATCCATTACTAACCCCTGGGCTTCATGCCAGCTGTCAATGCACAACTGTTATCAACCCCAAAAGTATTACCTCATTTCTCACCATACCAGGTCAATTGAGCAGAGCCAGGAAAAGTGCCAGAATTGATGCACCTAATGGATGCGCCACTTCTGGCTGTGGGCTGCTATTTTTAGGCTGGGAGGGACCAAATAACTATGGGCTTTCCCAGCCTAATAATACCAGCCCTATCTGTCTGCTTTACCTTGGCTGGTTATGAAAAATTGAGGGGAGCCCATGCCATTTTTTTTTCATTATTTATTTAAATCATTATCAAATACAAATACGGCGCTGCGGGGGGTGCCTTCCTGCAAATTGCTGTACATGTACAGTGTGACAGTCACTCCAATTCACTTGCAGCACCTATGAAATCATCAGTGAGTGTCAGCTGTGTATCATAGCTGACACCCTGCAGTAACATAATCAGAGGAAGCATTTCAGCACACTAATTTTGCAACAAAAGAACAAAGTTCACTTTAATTAATATTCAATTCATACAAGTTAAAAAAAAATCGACGTTTTGTCTTACAATCAGCCTTCATCAGGGTATATTTATCTAAGTATGTGAAACAAAGGAGAAATAAACATAGGGATATGAAGTCAAATAAAATGTCATACATGTTCATTGTTTCAGGAAATCTGCAAACAACAAAGTAGAAGAATGGTAAGTGAATATTTACATATTTTCCTGATATAACTTTTTAATACAAATAAGAACAATCATGAAATCCACAAGATGAATGAAGAATTTCTGAACGGTACCCAAGCTAACAGTACCACAAAATGCATGTTATTCCAGCATAGAATTAATAAGACAAAAATTTGAATTAATACAAACCTTTATATGCATATCATACATACAAGTGCATCTCAATAAATTAGAATATCATCAAAAAGTTTAATTTATTTCAGAAATTCAATACAAAAAGGGAAACACATATATTATATAGAGTCATTACACACAGAGTGATCTATTTCATACCACGCCGCATTGATGCAGTAATTCATGCAAAAGGAGCCCCGACCAAGTATTGAGTGCATTTACTGTACAGACTTTTCAGTAGGCGCCAACATTTCTGAGTATCAAATCATTTTTCCAGTTGGTCTTATAGAATATTCTAATTTTCTGAGATAATGACTTTTGGGTTTTCATTGGCTGTAAGCCATAATCATCAACATTAACAAAAATAAACACTTGTAATAGATCACTCTGTGTGTAATGACTCTATATAATATATGTGTTTCCCTTTTTGAATTGAATTACTGAAATAAATTAACTTTTTAATGATATTCTAATTTATTTAGATGCGCTTGTATATGAAGAATATATCAAAAAATAAATTAGATATGTATAAAAAAAAACCTTGCAATGGTATGAATTTACACAAATGTGTCACATGGAGATGGGAGGATATGCAATGTGCCAGCACCGATCACGGGCATTTAACCCTACCAACGCCACTGGCAATAACCACAGGGGCACTGCTCTGCTCACAAGTGAGAGGAAGCTCTCTGTCTGATCTGATTGCAACAATGCGATTGTAATTGTGCTGTCCTGATGGTCTCCATTGTGACCCCTTACCGAATAATGGCCACGGGTGCACACAAGTACGGTGGCCTGTAAATTTTTGCCTTGAGCAGGACCTGACAGGTCTCCTGCCTGCCATGCAAAAGCATATTAGAGTATTAGATCAAGGAAGGGAAGATTGATGTCCCATATGAGGAATAGGTAAAAAAAGATAAAAAAAGTTTAAAAATTTTAAACATATTTGAAAAAATTACAAAATAAAGAATAAATAAAGAAAAAATATTACACTAATAAATAGATATATTTATTTAAAAACAAAAATCAATCAAAAAGTACACATACACGTCCAGAATTACACAATGCATAACACTGTCATGCTAGTTAACACTTCTGTGAACATCGTAACATGGCAAAAAACAATGTTTTTTAATCATACCGCCCAAAGAAACAATGGAATTAAACACAATTGAAATATCGAACGTGAATAAGACTGGTATCTCTGAAAACGTCACCTTGTCTTGCAAAAATCAAGCCTGTACAGATCCATCAGCAGAGAAACAAAAAGTTATAGCTTTCAGAATATAGCAATACATAAAGAATTATTTTTTCTATAAAATTGTTTTTATAGTATAAAAGCAGCAAACCATAAAAAAACTGAGAGAAATGTGGCATCGCTGTAGTAATACTGACCCCAAAAAGCTGTCTTATTAATTTTACCACATGGTGAACGGCATTTCCTATGGGGAAAACTGGGTGACAGTTTCACTCATAAATGTACCATTAACATGAAGTACAATGTGTCATGAAAAAACTTTTTCAGAATCACTGAGAAATGTTGAAGCGCTCCAGAGTTATAATCACATAAAATGACACTAGTCGGAATTGAAAAAGTTGGCCTGGTCAGGAAAGTGCAAAGAAGTTTCAGGGTGTGGGGATATAAGGAACGCCGACAGCACAGAATGACTGTTGAAACCAAGTATAGATGCTCTTGCATCATGGCGGGGCCAATCACATAAATAGACCTTCCCACACGCCTGTTTTCCCGCTATCTATTATGGTAATCAATTAACAGATTAATAAGACCTTGTTCACACACTGCGTTTTTACCATTTGTTTTGCGTTTTTGCTGCAGATATTTCTTGAGAAAATGGTTGTAACCTTTCTGCAGACATTCCCCAGCAAAACCTATGGAAAAAAAAATAGCTGTGCGCACACTGCGTTTTTTTCTCAAGAACATTCTTTCTGCAGAATTTTTTGAGAAAAAGAATGAGCATGTCACTTCTTTTCTGCAGGTACCTGCATTTTCTGCCATAGATAATGGTAAAAAAACGCAGGGACCAACCCGCGGTAAAAACGCACAAAAAACGCATAAAAAACGTGGTAAAAACGCCTGTATTTTTAGGTACGTTATTGGTGCGCTTTTTGAACGCAAGTGCTCTAATCTTTCAGACTCTCAAGAAATTTCTTGGGAAAAATCCTTTTTCTAGTGCGCACAGGGCCTTAATGAAAAGATTGCTATAATAGTCTGAGCGTGGTGAATGTTGCTGATAGACAACTGCCAAAGCCTGAATTTATTGTTTACAGCAAGCTCTTTATCCTATATATAGATTAAATGGAGGCCATTAATGCAATGTGAGCATTACCTAAATTTACAAGATAAATACAAAGCTTTCGATTTTGAACCTGACTTTTACAACTGAATCCTAATGCTGGGTTCACACATAGCGACGCAGCAGCGATCACGACGGGTGACCTGACCTTATCAGGATCGCTGCTGCATCATTACATCGTTGCTGGTGAGCTGTCAAACAGGCCGATCTCACCAGCGACCAGTGACCAGCCCCCAGCCAGCAGCGTCGGGTGGAAGCGGTGCTGCGCTTGGTAACTAAGGTAAATATCGGGTAACCAAGGGCTTGGTTACCCGATATTTACATTGGTTACCAGCGCACACCGCTTAGCGCTGGCTCCCTGCACGCCAGAGTACACATCGGGTTAATAAGCAAACCCTTACTTATTTACCCAATGTGTACTCTGGCATACAGGGAGCAGGGAGCCGGCAGCACAGGCAGCGTCAGAGCGGCGGATGCTGGTAACGAAGGTAAATATCGGGTAACCAAGGAAAGGGCTTCCCTTGGTTACCCGATGTTTACCTTGGTTACAGCTTACCGCAGGCTGCCAGAAGCTGGCTCCTTGCTCGCTTCAGTTCGTCGCTCTCTCGCTGTCACACACAGTGATGTGTGCTTCACAGCGGGAGAGGAACGAGCAAAAAATGAAGCAGGACATTCAGCAACGAGCGGCGACTTCACGGCAGGGGCCAGCTCATTGCTGGATGTCACGCACAGCGACAGCGATGGGACGTCTCTGCTATGTCACAGAAAATGGTGACGTAGCAGCGACGTCGTTGTCGCCGTCGCTGTGTGTGACACCACCTTAACACTCTCCTAGAGATGGACAAACCAAGGGAGATGTAAAACCAGAAATCCACAGGTCGCAAAACAGGCTAGTACTTGCCCTAGGCCTGACCCTGATTATTCCCTGCCTAATAGCGGAGGTTGGCACCCTAAGATCACATAATGGCGCCCTCACTTGTCGACGGTTGACTCTGAGTGTTCTTACCTGCACCCTAAGCTACAAATGAAGTGTAACACAAAAACAACAATAAAGATAAAAGAAGTGCACACAGGCAGAGGGTAGACACAGGGCTAGGAAAGTGCAAGCACAGACGTACAGGAATGATGGAATACAAGAAACCAAAAACAATATGTAGAAACCCTCCCAAACCTAAATGAAACAAAATAGGAGATAACTGGGAAGGGAATCACACAAATAGCCTGCGGGGAATAGCAATAGTAATGTTTCAGTAAGAAAACGTTAACCGAGAAGCTGGGACTCCAGACAACCATCCATCCAAATAAATAGCCACCACTGACACATGTAAGTATAAATAGCCCCTCCCAAAATGTGAGTGGGCAAACCAATAGAGATAGTGCACACCCCTGAATACAAGTTAAACAGGTAGGCAAAGCAAGAATAACAAGAGATCCTTCAGCAGTTGGACTAACACAAAACAGACTGTGGTCCAACCAAGAGGGAAACTGATGAACAATGAAAAATCACTAATGTGAACTCCATTGTGGAGCCATGAAACAGATCTGGGGATAAGCTGGTTTCCATGTGCCTGCCTTCAGGAACCACTGGCAATTAGCTGCTATCCCTTTGTGAAGTTAGAGTAAGCCATACATTTTCCTGGTAGCTGATGAAGAAAAACTGTCTGCCATTATGATGAAAGAATGGCCAAGTTATGGCTTAACACTAGAAGTCCCAGAGAGGGGTCATTTAACATTTCTACCTTTGGAACCCAGAGACGGTTGAATGACCTGAAGGATTTTAGCTAACATCCTATAATCACCGTCTTTTATTCTGTAATTATGGCCATTACTGTCGCACCACAGGAGGTTGTTGCTTTCCATTGAGTTTAGCCATTTAGTTTCTAGTTAGTTCTATTCAGTTTGGACTAAGGGTCATTTGACCCTCTTTCAGGACTTCAGGGGGGAGCTCGAAATTTCTGGGACTTCTAGTGATAATGGACTACCTCTGTCAGAGGATAAGCCCTCCTTCTTAGTGGCTATCTGCTTAGACACAATACAAGAGAGTTCCTGCTACACCCTTAGGCCAGAATCACACTTGCTATTGCCTCGCGTGTAACTCGCGCGAGTCTCTCATGGTAGAACCCGGCATGGCTGCACACTATGCATACATGAACGTCTGAGCTGCATAGAGATACATGCAACCGACCCGCTCCTGTCAGGGGAGTGTGCGGCCAAGCCGGGTTCTACCATGTGAGACTCGCGCGAGTTACACGCGAGGCACTAGCAAGTGTGATTCTGGCCTTAAAGCTCACATCATTATTTTTCAGGACTTACCTTTTACAATGGATCACGCTGTGCCCAATTTCTCAGATGCAATGTCGTTCTGCATTGGTAAGTTTAGCAGCAAGCTACTGTACTGTCTTTCAACTTGCTATACATTCTTTATGAATATTTGTGGTCACACTACTCAATACATACTTTTGTATTTACCAACATTTACAAGATAAATTTATAGAAACTCCAAAGATATTTAATGACTCTGAATGAAATATATTTCATACCACAACTGGTTTTACTATATAAATATTGATTCTGTAGAAAACAAGCAATGACTTACATGCCATGTCCAACACAACCTGACTGTTACAAATCGGCAACTGGGCATTCGACATCAACTAAACATTTACTTAAGGAAGAATCATTAAAATGTTTATGCATCTTATCACCCAAGCCTTGATAGAATGTCTGCTTTATGTCTCCTAAACAGTAAAGCCTTATAGCAAGAGCCGAAGCCGGAGAAAATCCTACTTCACACATACAATGTTGTACACAGGGTGCAGATATGTGGCTGGTGCAGCTAAAGTGTTTGCTTACATTAAAAAAACAGTAGCCATCCATGGATAGGATCAATATAATCCCTGACTTAGCTGCACATTTTATTTACTAAGGCATTGTAATCCATGTTCTGTATAAGACATGCTGCATGATGAATGTCAAGGTCTTCCAACCTCAGTTACCCAAAATACACTGTACAAACTGTATGAACACACTGCACACGCACAAGGAACACTATCTTAGTTATGTTTCCTGTTAATGAGATAGTCTAATGCACATCGGAATTTATGCATCTGTCACAATGTTCATTTCATGTATAAATGCTTTTGGAGTTTTCTTTTCAGCTATCATTTTTGCTGTTTTTCTTTAGAGATACCGAATTTGATTTGTGGTAACACTATTATTTTTCCCTTACACAGTAATCGTCACTACTGTGCTGTCAAACACTAAGGGCGGCTTTGCACGTTGCAACATCGCACGTGCGATGTTGGTGGGGTCAAATCCAAAGTGACGCACATCCGGCGTCACTTTCAACATCGTTGTGTGTAAATTCTAGATGATACGATTAACGAGCGCAAAAGCGTCGTTATCGTATCATTGGTGCAGGCTCCGACTTTTCCATAATTATGCTGCCGCGACAGGTACGATGTTGTTCCTCGTTCCTGTGGCAGCACACAACGCTGTGTGTTACGCCACAGGAGCGAGGAACATCACCTTACCTGCCGCCGGCGGCTCTACGGAAGGAAGGAGGTGGGCAGGATGTTTACATCCTGCTCATCTCCGCCCCTCCGTCGCTATTGGCCGCCTGCTGTGTGACGTCGCTATGACACTGCATGACCCGCCCCCTTAGGAAGAAGGCGGGTCGCCAGCCAGAGCGACGGTAGCAGGGCAGGTGAGTGCATGTGAAGCTGGCATAGCGATAATTTTCGCTACGCCAGCTATCACAAGATATCATACCTGCGATGGGGGCGGGGACTATCGCGTGCGACATCGCAGCATTGGCTTGTGATGTCGCAATGTGCAAAGCCCGCCTAAGGGGTACTTTGCACACTACGACATCGCAGGTGCGATGTTGGTGGGGTCAAATCGAAAGTGACGCACATCCGGCGTCGCTGTCGATATCGGAGTGTGTAAATCATTTTTGATACGATTAACGACCACAAAAGCGTTGAAATCGTATCATCGGTGTAGCGTCGGTCATTTCCATAATTTCGGAAGGACCGATGTTACGATGTTGTTCCTCGTTTCTGCGGCAGCACACATCGCTGTGTGTGAAGCCGCAGGAGCGAGGAACATCTCCTACCTACGTCCTGCGGCTCACACCGGCTATGCAAAAGGAAGGAGGTGGGCGGGATGTTTACGTCCCGCTCATCTCTGCCCCTTTGCTTCTATTGGCCGCCTGCCATGTGATGTCGCTGTGACGCCGCACGACCTGCCCCCTTGGAAGGAGAGAGTGACGTTGCAGGGCAGGTAAGTCCATGTGAAGCTGCCGTAGCGATAATGTTCACTATGGCAACTATCACAAGAGATCGCATCTGCGACGGGGGCGGGGACTATCGCGCTCGGCATCGCAAGCATCGGCTTGCGATGTCGTAGTGTGCAAAGTGCCCCTTAAGTGTATGGTTTCTGCAGTATCTTATGGCTAAGCTGTGAGCTGTGACGTCCTCTCACTATTCAGATTCACCCAAAAATGTCAGCTATCTTCTAGTGATGAGTCGTTGATGACCGATCCAATTCATGGATCCCTTCTGTGAACAATAGGAGCCAGAACCTACAAATACATTTTCTAAATAGCTCTTTCATTGGAGGGGTAAAATGTACATGTTCAACTGCTAGGATCAGTGAAACCTAACCCACCCAGCCTGAAAATAATCTGTCATTGCCGGCTGCAGGTAGATGGATGGGGGGGGGGGTTAATCATAAAGGGAATCTGTCATCAGGTTTTTGCTACTTCATCTGAGAGCAGCATGATGTAGGCAAAGAGATTCTAAAACTAACCATGTTTAACTTGGATTACTGGGTGTAGCATATTGAGTGTAGCAGAGCTGTCCCCGCCCACACCAAATATAAAGATTGTGCATTGACTATGAGGTGTCAGTCACAGCATGGGCTTGCTGGAAAGCATGGTAAGAGATTTCTTAGTCCTGTAAAGTTAACCACAGGATAATAAATCATGGACCATATATGACAAGCTTTTTTTTCCCCCCAATTCACCTTTATTTCCTCATAGACTGTAAGCTTACGAGCAGGGCCCTCACTCCTCCTGGTACTTAGTTTTGTTACTTTGTATTGTCTCATATTGTCTGTACATGTCCCCCCTGAATTGTAAAGCCTGCGGAATACGTTGTCACTATATAAATAAAAATTATTATTATTTACTTTTAGTAAACAATAGCTCACACGCAGAAAAGAGAAGCACAGTTGTTTTTTCTTTTTTAATCTAAATAGGTGAGGGGAAAAAGTCCAGCCAGCCCACAAAAAGAAAAGAAAAAAATCTTTAATTTCAAAATCTGGGTAAAATGCCATAGGACAGATATTAAAAACAGCAGATATCTGAGATGAGACCACAGCCTCTGCCCCTAATGACTTTTTCTCTGAGTATCAGACAGGAGATTGGACAAAAAAATCAATACCAAGTAAGTAGTAGTGTAGTAAGTAAACAGTGGGGAATTTTAATGAGTCATGTAAGATACAGGAGTAATCACATGACCCTTTGCTACCATGGCAACAATCGTCTCACAGTGATCACGTCACGGCACCGCCGATGGAGCCGGGTGACTGAACATTTACTGCGGCGGGCATTTAAATCGCACTTTGACACATTTTGACAGCACGATTTAAAGGGTTAACAGACATGGGTGGATAAAGTATGTGTGCAAGGCACACATGTCAGCTCTTCAAATCAGCTGACATGTGCAGGAATCATCTCCGGCTACCCGCAGCAGCCGCAGGTGACTACACCTTAATGGCTTAGGAAGTACCAGTACGGCCCGTGGTCGTTAAGGGGCTAAATGCAACCATATTAGAAATTAGTTTGGACAACTAAATAAATAGATAGGAATTTGGTGGAATATTTTTTTAGCATTCAGACCACCCGTTTAACCCCTTACCTTGCTGCCTCCTAGCCTTTGATGCAGGTACAGAAACTGAGCCAACAGCTCTGCCAGCAAGACTCATAGTCATAGGAGAATGTGATTTTTGATATATACTATACAACAATGCTATTGTGTTGTTATATATACCATAGCACAAGAAATCACATAATCACAGGTTCATGTCCCCTAAGGGGACTAACAAATACAATAAAAATTTTTTTTAAAAATATGAAAAAAAATCTATACTTAAAGTTCAAATTACCCCTCTTTTTTCCTCATTAAAAATTAAAATCAGAATAATGGAAAAAAAAAAATCTAAAGGCCAGAATTGAGTTTTTTCTCCCACCATAACAGCACAAAAATGTAAGAAGTGATCACATTCAAAACATTGTATCTACTCCAAAACAGTATCAATAAAAATGTCAGCTTAGGGCATAAAAAAACAAGCCCTCACACAACTCAATCACCCGAAAATTGAATCATAATGGCTCTTGAGAAATGGCTGCATAAGCGAAAAAAAAATAAAATTCTATTTTCAGATTGTTTTTCAACACTAAGGAGCGATGTCGGTGTGCGATGTCGGTGGGGTCAAATCGAAAGTGATGCACATCCGGCGTCGCTGTCGACATCGGAGTGTGTAAATCGTTTTATTATGATTAACGAGCGCAAAAGCGTCAAAATCGTATCATCGGTGTAGCGTCGGTCATTTCCATAATTTCGGAAGGACCGATGTTATGATGTTGTTCCTCATTCCTGCGGCAGCACACATCGCTGTGTGTGAAGCCGCAGGAGCGAGGAACATCACCTTACCTGCGTCCCGGCTGCAATGAGGAAGGAAGGAGGTGGGCGGGATGTTTACGTCCTGCTCATCTCCGCCCCTCTGCTTCTATTGGCCGCCTGTCATGTGACGTCGCTGTGATGCCGCACGACCCGCCCCCTTAGGAAGGAGGCGGTTCGCCGACCAGAGCGACGTTGCGGGCAGGTAAGGGCATGTGAAGCTGCCGTAGCGATAATGTTCGCTACGGCAGCTATCACAAGCTATTACAGCTGTGACGGGGGCGGGGACTATCGCGCTCGGCATCGCAGCAATCGGTTTGCGATGTTGTAGTGTGCAAAGTATCCCTTAAGGCCCTGTCACACACAGAGAAAAAGCTGCGGCAGATCTGTGGTTGCAGTGAAATTGTGGACAATCAGTGCCAGGTTTGTGGCTGTGTACAAATGGAAAAATATGTCCATGATTTTACTGCAACCACAGATCTGCCAAAGATTTATCTCTGTGTGTGACAGGGCCTTTAGATAAGACATTGGGTATTACCATAATACGGTACTGACCTGGAGAATCACATTTCCCATAAAAATTATGATATAAACAAAAAAAATTAAAGCATAGAGCTTTCCACTTTCTTTTTCGCCACTTTCCAGTACATCACATAATAAATGGATGGTATCATTCAATAATACAATAAGCTCTCACAAGGATATGTCGACAGAAAAATAAAAAAGTTATGGATGTTGAAAAGAGAGATAAAAACAAAAAAATGCAAAAACTGAAATTGACTGCATTGTGTTTCACGCCAGTAAGCACCACCCTACTCCCTGTGTGCATTACTCTGCTTCTCTCACTGTTGTCTCGCAATATCCAGCACTGGTACATCCTCCTACTGCTGGAGAGTCTCCACCCAACTGTAGTGAGGGGTGGACAGATTATTCAGGACTTTAATCATTCTCCTATGAGTGTTGCTTCTGTGGTATATCCCCTTCCAGTAGTGGGCATACTAGGCAGGTCCTCCCTCCACACTTTGCCTGAGCTTCGGTTCATGTACGTTTGTGTCTTGGTCTCTGACGGCTCAAGCATAACCTCACCATCAGAGGCTCTTGTGAAGACCAGGTAGTTGCTTAGTTAAGCCTCTTCAAAGTAAAGGGTACTTTCCACATAACGATATCGCTAACGATATATTGTCGGGGTCACGGTGTTCGTGCCGCACATCCGGCGCCGTTAGCGATATCGTTGTGTGTGACAAAAACGTCAAAAATCGTTGATCATTGACACGTCGCTCCTTATCATAATATCGTTGCTGGTGCATGCCACTGGTTGTTCGTCCTTCCTGCGGCATCACACATCGCTATGTGTGACACCGCAGGAACGACGAACATCTCCTTACCTGCATCCACCGGCAATGAGGAAGGAAGGAGGTGGGCGGCTTGTTCCAGCCACTCATCTCCGCCCCTCCTCTGGTATTGGGCGCCGCTTAGTGACACCGCTGTGACGCCGCACGAACCTCCCTCTTAAAGGAGAGATTGGTTGGTGTCTCCAGCGACGTCGCTAAGCAGGTATGTGCGTGTGACGCTGCCGTAGCGATATTGTTCGCTACGGCAGCGATCACCCCCATGATGAAACAGCGACGTAGGCAGGTGCTATCGCGCATGACATCGCTAGCTATCGCTAGCTATGTCTCAGCGTGTAAAGCACCCTTAAGCCCAGGCAGTGGCGTAGTCCATATTAATTGCTATAACATGGTAGGAAAGGGTTACTTTGGATCCATTTGGTGTCCAAAATAGACCCCTATATTTGTTGAGTGCAGCTAAATGATCCAGCTCACTAAAAAGAGAGAGATGGACTACCCATCACTACGGTGTTCCACTTATGATATGATAGCTGCAAGGCATTATGAAGAAGCACACTCGGCTGCATTCAAGGTCGTATAAAGGGTGCTTTACACGCTGCGACATTGCTAGTGATAGCTAGCGATGTCGTACGCGATAGCACCCGCTCACGTCGCTGTTTCGTCATGGGGGTGATTGCTGCCGTAGCGAACAATATCGCTACGGCAGCGTCACAAACACATACCCGCTTAGCGACGTCGCTGGAGACACCGAAAATCTCTCCTTTAAGGGGGAGGTTCGTTCGGCGTCACTAAGTGGCCACCCAATAGCAGAGGAGGGGCAGAGATGAGCGGTTGGAACATGCCGCCCACCTTCTTCCTCCCTCATTGCCTGTGGACGCAGTTAAGGAGATGTTCGTCGTTCCTGTGGTGTCACACATAGCGATGTGTGATGCCGCAAGAACGACGAACAACCAGCGGCATGCACCACCAACGATATTATGATAAGGAGCGATGTGTCAACGATCAACGACTTTTGATGTTTTTGCGATTGTTGATCGGCGCTCCTTTTAGTCACACACAACGATATCGCAAACTGCGCCGGATGTGCATCACGAACACCGTGACCCCGATGATATATCGTTAGCGATATCAATGTGTGTAAAGTACCCTTTAGACGTCTTTGACTGAAGCAATCTACTTCATTGTGTAATATGGCGGGGACCATTTTAGGAGATTCGCATGAAGCAAATCACAAATTTGATTCAGATTGAAGCAATTTGCTCATCTCTAGTGACTATATTGAGAATTGATTCTGATGTATACTCCAAAGTAAGGCACCCAGTTGCATAAAAATAATTTTTATCATACCACCTTTAGGCTATGTGCGCACTTTGCTTCGAGGTAGTTGCACTTCTAAACGCATCTTTTGGCAGAAATGGTTTTTGTCAAAGTTGCTTTTGTCCACAAAAACGCGATAAATATGTTTGCATTTTTACCGCATTTTAGCCACGTTTTTAGCGCTTTTTACCTGCTTTTTCATTGCTTAAAGTCAGATGCGTTTTGATTACAAAGACACTACTAAATAAAGTTTTAACATACAAACACTATGAGAAAAGGAAAAAAAAAATGAAAACAAATATAATTATTCAAATCATAACGAAAATAGTTAAATTTAATATAATTATAGCGGTTTTATACTATTTATGGCTAAAATAACAATAAATTAATATTTTTCATTAATTAAATTGTCGGACTTTGTGTGTGTGTAAAGGGACATATCATTCCATTATTTTGATGTCATAAACGCATGGAATTAATTGGTCCTAAACACATGTTTTCTGCAGCTAAAACGCATGTAAAACGCTGGAATTTTGATGTTGCTTGCTGTTTGCAACTTCTCATTGACTTCAATGTTAGCAAAACGCAGCCCAAATGGCAAAAACAATTGACATGCTGCTTCTTTGAACGTTGAGTTTTTGCACAAAATTATGCAAATTAAACGCAGCGTTTTGAACTGCAAAGTGCGCACAAGAAATCCCTATTTCCCATAGGCATTGCTGGAAAATCAAAACGCATGCATTTTGGCATAAAAACGCTGCACTTCAAAACGCTGCGGAAACGCAGGTAAAATCGCAAAGTGCACACACAGCCTTAGGCCCCTTTCACACGTCAGTGATTCTGGTACGTTTGTGCTTTTTTTTTAAACATACCAGAATCACTGACATACGCAGACCCATTATAATGAATGGGTCTGCTCACACGTAAGTGATTTGTCACTGCACGTGTCTCCGTGCAGCGTACCCGCGTGTGCGTGATTGCTGCACGGAGACATGTCCATTTTTTTCTGGCATCACTGATGTCCCACGGACCACGCAGTGGTGTGGTCCGTGAAACACGTGCCAGAAAAAAACGTGCATTTAAAATAAAAATCATTTTTACTCACCCGGCTTCAGATTACTGATTACTGTCACGCATATTCATTATGCGCGACACAGCCGACCCGGAAGCAGCTGCTGCAGGGGTCACCGCCGGCCGGATGCTGCACCGCGGGAGCGATCAGCACCATGGACAGCGGGAGCGGGCACAGGTGAGTTGATTTCTAAGTGCAATCACGGGTCACGGAGAACTGAGCCCGGATTGCACTTAGACAACCCACGTGTGCCGTGATTCACGGCACACGCAGGAACATGTGCGTGTTTTACACGCCAGTGAAAAACGTCTGTGTTTTTCACTGACGTGTGAAACGGGCCTTAAGATAATAAAGGACTGTTTTTCTTACCAGGCATAATTTGCCCTATTTATTGCTCACAGTAAATAACACCACCATATTTCATAGCACTGTACAGAGACATTCCTTATTCCCATTCCCGGTTAGGGCCTATTTTTTTTTTTTTTAAATTTGCCAGATAGTTTTTCGAGTGTGATTAAACCAGGAGGAAACTCATGCAAAAATAGAGTAAAAAAAAATCCAAGCACATAGTGATTTGGTTTTATTAGAATCTAGGACCCCATTGCTGAAACTCAATAATGCTAACCACTTGGCCCATGCACCAACTATATGTATGTATGGTACATACTTTATATTTGGAGATGTACACATAGACTTAAAGGGATTTTACCAAAATTGCAAGGTATTCATGGTATTGGGAATAACTTGCTCATCAGTAGACACCTAGAAATTCTGAGAATGGAGTTCTGAAGGGCACAAAATGGAATGGAGTACAGGTTCTCGTGCCTGACTTCTGCTCTATTCACTATCAATTCGGGAACAATGTGGAGCAACAAGCGCTAAATACTATATATTATATTACTATACCACATAAATATATGAGGGGACAGTACAGAGACCTTTCCAAAGATCTTTTTACACCAAGGCCTGCGACTGGAACACGGGGGCATCCACTACGTCTTGAGGAAAGAAGGTTTAATCATAATCACAGACGAGGATTCTTTACTGTACGAGCAGTGAGACTATGGAACTCTCTGCCACATGATGTTGTAATGAGTGATTCACTACTAACATTTAAGCAGAGCCTGGACGCCTTTCTTGAAAAATGTAATATTACCAGTTATGTATATTAGATTTTATGACAGGGTATTGATCCAGGGAACTAGTCTGATTGCCGGATGTGGAGTCAGGAAGGAAATTTTTTCCCCATTGGAACTTGTTTGCCACATTGGGGTTTTTTTGCCTTCCTCTGGATCAACATGTTAGCCTACAGGTTGAACTAGATGGACTTAGAGTCTCCCTTCAACCTTAAAAACTATGATACTATGATACTATGAGGGGCTTACCCGGTGGCGGGGGAGGTTTGTGAGAATAATTAGAAAATCACTCACCTATTCAGGTTGTGAAAGTCACAACCCTTGGAACAGCATATACCGTTGGTGGTCAGCTGCAGCCCCGTGCAATACGTGTATATATCCAATGAAGAAGTAATGAACAAAGTGCCGAGGCACCACAAGACTCAGCAAATGGGTTTGCAAACAGAAAATCAATAGATTACATAGGGATAAAGGTATATGTTACATTCTAAATATCTGTCCCCGTCATGGGCATAGCAGTCATTTAGATGAATGTGATCTACAGACAGATCATATGATATAATTAACTGTTCGCATATCACTAAAAGGCATAAACACAGGCAGAAAAAAACAAGGAGAAATACCAAGGAAATCGCATCATAGGGGTAGATTACCTGTCGCCATTAGCCACTGCTGAGCCACACCAACACGTGTTTCGGCCGTAGCCTTCGTCAGGGAGGTGTGGTAGAAGGTACCACACCTCCCTGACGAAGGCTACGGCCGAAACACGTGTTGGTGTGGCTCAGCAGTGGCTAATGGCGACAGGTAATCTACCCCTATGATGCGATTTCCTTGGTATTTCTCCTTGTTTTTTTCTGTCTGTGTTTATGCCTTTTAGTGATATGCGAACAGTTAATTATATCATATGATCTGTCTGTAGATCACATTCATCTAAATGACTGCTATACCCATGATGGGGACAGATATTTAGAATGTAACATATACCTTTATCCCTATGTAATCTATTGATTTTCTGTTTGCAAACCCATTTGCTGAGTCTTGTGCTGCCTCGGCACATTGTTCATTACTTACCCTTGCATGTACTGTTTTTACCATTATCTTTAATAAAAATTTGATATTTTATTATTGTATTGTCCTTGGCTACCTTTTCTATTGGTTTTGTTACACAACAGGACATAGAATAGTGCAGTAAAAAAAATAAAAAAAAAATGATATGAAACAGAACTCTCACGAACCCTTTACAAACCCTTCTAATTTCATACAAACATTATGGCCTACTTTTTAGAAAACACATTAACCAGATAGTTTTTGGAGTGTCGAAGGTTAAACCAGGAGGAAACTCATATGAAAACAGAGTAAGAAAATCCAAGCACATAATGATTTGGTTTGATTAGAATCTAGGACCCCATTGCTGAAACTCAATAATCCTGACCTCTGGGCCCATGCACCAACTACATGTATGTATGTATGTATGTATGTCACATACTTTACATTTGGAGATGTGAACATTGACTTAAAGGGATTTTACCAAAATTGCAAGGTATCCATGGTATTGGAAATAACTTGCTCATCACTGGACTACCAGAGATTCCGAGAATGGGGTTCTGAAGGGCCAAGTATGGAATGGAGTACAAGTTCTCATGCCTGACTTCTTCATTCACGATCGATGGCACTGCTGGAACTAGTCGAGCACTGTATTTAGCATTCTCTGTCAGCACCATAGGCTGCACATGCATGTCTCCACTCCAATTACTACTCCACTGAGTCTCATTCTCAGGGATTAAGGAGTCCCATCCTCAATCTCTGGAGAGCTCAGTGATTGAACACCAGCTGGCTAACCGTTCAAAATTTATGGTGATTTTTTTATTCCTGCCACCCAGGGTTTCTGGCAAAAAATACCATCCATGCTTTTTTAAGATTATTTGGAAGCTTGTACTGAGCATGCACTAAAAATGCTGATATCCAGTACAAAGAGAAGATGGGAACAACGAAGAATTAAGAAGAGAGCCTTTATTTCCGAGTCAATCCCCACATGCTTCTTCTTCTGGTCTTCTCTCGCAGATGTTTCTGATAGCAACCCTCTATATTTTATTGTTCATATACTGAAAGCTACCAGTCCTACTGATGATGTCTGGGCTGTTTACACTCTCACATTGTGTGCTTCACTTCCTAAAACTTTGTTTTCTTTCCTCCTCTGCTTAAAATCTCAGCAGTGACCTGTCATTCAAGGAATGGACGCAGGCAGAGCGGCTGGAGAAAAACAGACAGGGAGTGTCAGAGAAAAAATAAAATTGTAAAATTCATAAAGACATCTGCGAGAAGGGGCATATCTCCCCCTCACATTCAACAAATGGGATTAATTATAACTGGGGAAGTGAAAATCTAATTATAACGTGGAAAAGAGAGAGAGCTGATGCTTCAACCTCTGTTGAAGTAGGACCTCCTACAGTGACCATGTAATTCAAGTGATACATCTACTGGATAGCAGACACAAAGCCTGTACTCTGTTTATACCAAAAAGTATAAGCGACAAAAGTATCACCTCTGGAGTCTGCTCTGCTTGAGTTCAAACCTCTGCAACCAGTTGCTTTTTAGCCAACATACAGTTATGAATGTTTGGGTTCTTGTGACAGGCATAGTTATGAGAGATATATTTTAAGTTTCATAGCGAAGAGACGACCATAAGGCATTCACTTACATTACTGTTAGGCCAGCTGAAAACCTCCAACTTATCAGTCAAATGGATGATACTATCCATGCCATGTTTCATCTCTACACAAAGGTAAAATTGTGATAGGACACATGATCACAATATCTCCCACCTCGGACTTCCATGGGTGAAGTTATCCTGAAAGTTAGGGATCCCATAATTTTCTAGAGACCGATTAATTCCTTGAACAGTCCCATCTGAGGTCACCAAGAGGAGTATGTGGGATTGACTGTTTAGTTAATACAGGAGTCTGAGTGGACACCTTTGTTCAATGCTGGAAGATACACTGCTGTGTAGGATTGTTCCACATTTCATTAGAGTTCTTTCTTACATAGATCTGTGCCCTATCTGAAACATCAGGTTTAGTACTTTTTTTTTTGTTTGCCTTTTTTTTAATTAACTGTATATACTGTATTTTATTCCCCTTGGTGATATATTTTGTATATTCTTATAAATACTGCGTATTTTTCAGAATAGATATATAAAATGTTATAACTTTGTTCCTCCTGCTCTATAAACAGCATTGTTGAAGCCTCGTGAGGACAAATATTACCAGTAATGGGGGTCCAATTGGGTGGGTTGTATAAATGGATGGTAGGCAGCTAGTTCCTAGGGTTATTGGGGGGCTTGGACCATACTAAAGTATATATATTCCATGTGTTGGAATCATGTGTGCATATACTATACGTTCACTGTGAAAGTGCTCAATAATCAATCTAGTAGAGAATGCCCCTATCGCCTCGTTTTTCAATTGTCTGTCAATAATGATTGGAGACAGCAGAGTGCTGTTCATGACATCTAGGTGGCAGTAGTGGGATATCTGTGTGATCTCCCGGTCTGTCTCCTTGGCAAGGAGGACAACTACCCGGTGTACAGTCCGGCCCCAGTCTATGGACAGGAGCTCTTTTTTTCTTCCATCCAATCCCCAAATGAGGTAGAATGCTTCTTGAAATTAAGCTGAGTTCACATGTTCTGTAAGCATTAGAACGGATCCTGTAGTGATCCGTTGGCAAAAAAGTTCTGCAAACACAACCTTTTTTTGTCCATTGTTAAATAACTGGTGTCTGTCGGATCCGTTTTTTTAGCCTGGCAGTCTATAGAGGACAGATCCGTTAACGGAATGCTATTTAGCCACTCATTTTACTACCATTATTAACGGATCAGTTTTTTCCCTACAGGATCCGTTACAAATGGAATATAAATAGCAATCCGTTAATGGATCTGTCCTCCATAGACTCCCATGTTAAAAAAACTGATCCTGCAGAAATTATTTTGCCAACGAATCTCTGCAGGATCCGTTATAATGGATGATTACAGGACATGTGAACTCAGCCTTAAGGCCCTGTTACACGAAACAATGTATCTAACGATATATCACGGATTCTGTGACGCACATTCGGCATCGTTAGTGACGTCGTTGCATGTGACACCAACGAACGGCTGTTAACGATGGAAAATACTCACCAAATCGTCCATCGTTCACACGTCGTTTATTTTAAAAAAATTGTTGTTTGTTGAGGACGCAGGTTGTTCATCGTTCCCGAGGCAGCTCACATCGCTACGTGTGACACCTCGGGAACGACGAACTGCAGCTTAACTGCGGCCGCCGGCAATGAGGAAGGAAGGATATGGGCGGGATGTTACGGCCGCTCACCTCCGCCCCTCCGCTTCTATTGGGCGGCCGCTTAGTGATGGTTCACCAGCAACAGCGATGTTGCTAAGCAAGTAAGTCCGTGTGACGGCTCCTAACGATTTTGTGCACAACAGGCAGCGATTTGCCCGTGACGCACAAACAACGGGGGCGGGTACGCTTGCTAGCGATATCGCTGTGTGTAAAGCCCCCTTTACAAATAAATTACAGACTGACATGGAACAAAGAATTAGTTAAAAACATAAACGGGTCCATTATATTGTAATTACAAAATAACTTTTGATAAGGACTACAGAAAATTTTGTACTTTTTGCTCTTGGTTCGAAATCAACTGTAGATCTGTAATACAATAAAAAAATTGGAGAACTGATGATGACAGCTTGATGTGTCACCATCGCTACAACATAAGGATAAGCATTCCCAAAAAGACCAACATTGCGCTTAGTGCAAAAGTATGCAAAATAAATATCTTTACTTACTGAAGTCTTTGGCTTTGCTCCATAAAGCACCGGAGCTGAGGATGCATAGTCGACAGTCTGCACCTGAGGGATATTGTCATGAGGAAGACACAGTGGAGATATATCTCGTGCATTGTCAGAACCAGACCTTGTAACCTGAACAAAAGATAAGATCAATTAAAATGGAGATTTAAAGTTTATTTTACATTTTTAGTTTTTTATTGTTTACATTTGTTTCATTTTGATAGATGCTTCTTTGATGTTACCTTTGACCCTAAAGATCCAGCATGCAATGATTGTATTATACTAGCCACTGATTGTTATATCATCTTTCTACATGATTGGTCTTTATGAATTACTGTTATCTATTTCCTATTACTACAAGTGATGAGCAAATATACTCGGCACTATCTGTTACTCGCATGAATATTAAGGTATTCTGGATATTTGTTACTCATCAAATATTTTAGTATTCACCTTGTGAGTTTGAAATCCCCTTCCCACAAGTTTGGCACTGATTTTCAGACACTAAACATACAGGGATTGCCTGCCAATCACAGTAATGCTGTATCTTTCTTTGTTACTGGCTTTACTGTGATTGACAGGTGCAGTGAAAAAATAAATAAAGCAGACAGCTAGGGACTGGTATTCTCATGTTGGGAAGATCCATGGTTATTGGGCCCTCCCCAGCATAAAAATAGTAGACAGCAGCCACCCTGCAATTGGCACATTTTTTAGATGTGCTAATTATGGCATTTTACCTGGCTCATCTCAATTACCTTGGTGCGGTGGCAATCGAGGTAATATATTTGGTTTATGTCAGCTGTGATTTGTCAAAAATCATAGCTGCCATCACGCCCAGGATTAGTAATGGAGAGGTCTTTATCAAACCCCCCATTACTAACCCTAAAAGTAAAAAGAAAAAATACACAAAATCCTTTATTTTAAATAATAAAAAAAACACATTCGCTTTCAAGAATTTAATAACCCCCAAAACACCCCCGCAGATTTGACGTAATCCCCATGACATTCCACAACGACATTTTTAAAGCCCGGCCAGAAAACTGGAAGGTCTGCCAGACAATTATTCAAGTAACTTGCATTATATTCATTATTTGTGATGAATACATGAATAGTATGAAATATTCGAGATGAAGAATCCGAACACGAATATTTCACTATTCGCCCATCAGTAAATTTTACCTAAAATGTATTATTTGAAATGCCTGACTCTGGCGGAAACCCAATAGTTCCTATCATAGTCAATGGGAAACAAAGAGGGGTTTTGGTATTTGTCATGTGTTTTCAGTACTACTTTCATTTTATAATGTTCTATGAAATGATGGACACCAACAGTGTATGATGGACCCTATTGATTCTTATAGTGTCCATTGGATTTTCTCAAAAGTGATTGACAACTTACCAGACAAAATAAAGCAACACATAACATACTTGATGCAATCAGAAGTGCCAAGTCTTTAAAGGCAATCTGTCAGTAGCATCAGCCTCGTATGCCGTCTATAAGGGCATGTAGGTCATAGAAGTTGACTAAAATGATACCTTGCTATCTGCGATCCGATGTTTCCTGAGAAACCCATGATTTTCCCATATGTAAATGAGCTGTTTATATCTATGATACAGACAGATCTCCTGTAGAATCTGATATATATAAAGCTTATTATCAATGAAAGTGGGTGTTACCAGTGTGAGACATGTACTCAGTCATTACATGTCTCACACTGGTAACAGCTCCTTTCATGTAAAATAGTCTCTGGAGGCAGATTCTCAGGAAGATCAGTGTCTGGTCCATAGATCTTAACAGCTCATTTCCATTAAGAAAAACATCAGATCACAGATATCAATGTTTAATTTTGTTCTATTTCCTATGACTTACATGTCGATGTGGCTTATGAAGGCTCAATCTACTTACCGGTGTCATTTAACAGCACACTCTTATATGTATACTTTCACTGAATGACATATGCTTTATTCTTTTCCCCAAAATGGGTTGTCCATAAAGAACATATATCAACTACCCACAGGAGAACTGATAAATGAATAACTACAGGTGGAATGACTACTGGGACCTCCAATAAGAACAGGGGTTTCGAAGTCCCTTGTGTAAATGAAAGCTTTCTGAGAACTGTGCGATCACTGTATAATAACTCACCATTACCTGTCTGTAGGAATCACAGCAGGGGATACAAACATACTGTAAGTCTGGTAGCATAATTTATTAGGATCCGCGATATTTATATCATAAAAAGTCAAATTTGGAGAACATAAAATAATATATGTACAAATGGGCAAATGCATAAATCGATGTGGGGGGGACTGATATGAAATTTACAGATGATCTGTAACCGTAAATACCTATTAAAGGGAATCTGTCAGCAGGGTTTTGCTTTTTAACCAGAGTAGCATAATATAGGTCACTAGACCCTGATGATGCATCCTTGTGTTATAGTTTAAAGTCAAACAGTATTTTATCAGCAGGAGCTTAACATTGCCGGAGTAGATCTCTCGCACACCCTAGACCAGCTAATCAGTGTAACCCCACCCCCAACACTGATTGGCAGATTGTTGACAGTGCACAGTGTGCACAGAAAGCTGCCAGTCAGGAGTGTGGGTGGGGTTAACATGGAGCAGAAGACTTAGCTCTGCTACATCTACATCAGACAAAACACATGTTCTATGAAGACTACACCAAGTGGCATTGTAAGTGATACATGCTTGGAATCAGGCTCTCTCACCCTATATTATGCAAGATATACCAAAATCGTGCTCATATATTCCATTTAAACCTGGTAATTTGGGATGGTGCAGAGATGAATACAGGAGTTTTAGGACGAAAAAAAGTGTTTTTTTTATAGGTTTTTTGTAACTTCAAATTCCAAATCCCATTTTTTTTTTACACAGCTAATGATTATAAATTCTTTCTTCCTGCAGCTGCCACTAGAGGGAGCTAACTGAACAGGAATTTATACAACTCCTCCTGAACTGCAAGAAATCTTCAGTAAAAGGAATTTCATCAGTTGACACTGAAAC